>NC_135232.1:242160883-242460883 GCF_051348905.1 Ranitomeya variabilis | reverse complement strand
AAAAAAACAAGGCAAAAACAACGCTTTATTATCATACAGGCGAACAAAAAGTGGAATAATACGCGATCAAAAAGACGCATATAAATAACCATGGTACTGCTGAAAACGTCATCTTGTCCCACAAAAAAAAAGCCACCATACAGCATAATCAGCAAAAAAATAAAAAAGTTATAGCTCTCAGAATAAAGCGATGCAAAAACAATTATTTTTTTATATAAAATAGTTTTTATTGTGTAAAAGCGCCAAAACATAAAAAAATTATATAAATGAGGTATCGCTGTAATCGTACTGACCTGAAGAATAAAGCTGCTTTATCAAATTTACCACACGTGGAACGGTATAAACGCCCCCCTAAAAGAATTTCAGGAATTGCTGGTTTTTGTTCATTCCGCCTCTCAAAAATTGGAATAAAAAGCGATCAAAAAATGTCATGTGCCCAAAAATGTTACCAATAAAAACGTCAACTCGTCCCGCAAAAAACAAGATCTCACATGACTCTGTGGGCAAAAATATGGATAAATTATAGCTCTCAAAATGTGGTGATGCAAAAACTATTTTTTCCAATAAAAAGGATCTTTTAGTGTGTGACGGCTGCCAATCATAAAAATCCACCAAAAAAAACACTATAAAAGTAAATCAAACCCCCCTTCATCACCCCCTTAGTTAGGGAAAAATAATAAAATTTAAAAAAATGTATTTATTTCCATTTTCCCATTAGGGTTAGGGTTAGGGTTAGGGCTAGGGTTAGGGTTGGGGTTAGGGTTTCAGTTAGAATTGGGGGGTTCCCACTGTTTAGGCACGCGACATGGCGTCCGATCTCAATTCCAGCCAATTCTGCTTTGAACAAGTAAAACAGTGCTCCTTCCCTTCCGAGCTCTGCCGTGCGCCAAACAGTGGTTCCCCCATATACGGAGTATCAGCGTACTCAGCACAAATTGGACAACAACTTTTGTGGTCCAATTTCTCCTGTTACCCTTGGGGAAAAAAAATGTGGGGGCTAAAATATCATTTTCGTGGAAAAAAAAATATTTTTTATTTTCACGGCTCTGCGTTATAAACTGTAGTGAAACACTTGTTGGTTCAAAGTTCTCACAACACATCTAGATAAGTTCCTTGGGGGGTCTAGTTTCCAATATGGGGTCACTTGTGGGGGTTTCTACTGTTTAGGTACATCAGGGACTCTGCAAATGCAACATGACGCCTGCAGACCAATCCATCTAAGTCTGCATTTCAAACGGCGCTCCTTCCCTTCCGAGCTCTGCCGTGCGCCCAAACAGTGGTTTCCTCCCATATATGGGGTATCAGCGTACTCAGGACAAATTGGACAATAACTTTTGTGGTCCAATTTCTCCTGTTACCCTTGGAAAAAAAAATTGCGGGCTAAAACATCATTTTGTGGAAAGAAAAAATGATTTTTTAATTTTCACGGCGCTACATTCTAAACTTTAGTGAAACAATTGGGGGTTAAAAGTGCTCACCACACATCTAGATAAGTTCCTTAGGGGGTCTTCTTTCCAAAATGGGGTCACTTGTGGGGGGTTTCTACTGTTTAGGCACGTCAGGGGCTCTCCAAACGCGACATGGGTTCCGATCTCAATTCCAGCCAATTTTGCATTGAAAAGTCAAATGGCACTCCTTCCCTTCCGAGCTCTGCCATGCGCTCAAACAGTGGTTTATCCCCATATATGAAGTATCCGCGTACTCAGGACAAATTGCACAACAACTTTTGTGGTCCAATTTATCCTGTTACCCTTGGGAAAATAAAAAATTTTGGGGGAAAAATCATTTTTTTGTGAAAATGAATGAAATTTTTTTTACGGCTCTACATTGTAAACTTCTGTGAAGCACTTGGAGGTTCAAAGTGCTCACCACACATCTAGATAAGTTCTTTAGGGGGTCTACTTTCCAAAATGGTGTCACTTGTGGGGGTTTCCACTGTTTAGGCACGTCAGGGGCTCTCCAATCGGGACATGGGTTCCGATCTCAATTCCAGCAAATCTTGCATTGAAAAGTCAAATGGCGCTCCTTCCCTTCCGAGCTCTGCCATGTGCCCAAACATTGGTTTACCCCAACATGTGGGGTATCAGAGTACTGAGGACAAATTGAACGACTTTTGTGGTCCAATTTCTCCTGTTCCCCTTGGTAAGATAAAACAAATTGGATCTGAAGTAAAAATATTGTAAAAAAAAGTTAAATGTTCAATTTTTTAAAAACATTCCAAAAATTCCTGTGAAGCACCTGAAGGGTTAATAAAAAATTTTAATGTGGTTTTGAGTACCTTGAGGGGTGCAGTTTTTAGAATGGTGTCACTTTTGGGTATTTTCTGTCTTATAGACCCCTCAAAGTCACTTCAAGTGTGAGGTGGTCGGTAAAAAAAATGGTTTTGCAAATTTTGTTGCAAAAATGAGAAATCGCTGGTCAAATTTTAACCCTTATAACTCCCTAACAAAAAAAATTATGTTTCCAAAATTGTGCTGATGTAAAGCAGACATGTGGGAAATGTTGTTTATTAACTATATTATGTGATATAACTCTCTTATTTAAGGGCATAAAAGCGAAAAATTTGAAAATTGCTACATTTTCATAATTTTCGACAAATTTCAGATTTTTTCACAAATAAATGCAAGTCATATCGAAGAAGTGTTACCACTATCATGAAGTACAATATGTCACTAGAAAACAATGTCAGAATCACCAGGATCCGTTGAAGCGATTCAGAGTTATGACCTCATAAAATGACAGTGGTCAGAATTGTAAAAATTGGCCCTGTCACTTAGGTGAAAACAGGCTTCGGGGTGAAGGGGTTAAATAGGGCCTGAGCTGTGCATTACAATAGTGTATTTTGTGGACCAGATCGCGCTCTTTTCCCTCCCCTGTGCAGTGGATTCTGGACTTGGGCATGCGCAAACCACTACGCCACCAACGGAAAAATAAGCAAGATCTGGGGGAAGACACCACGCCCATCTGACCAGACCAGCCTGATTGACAGGCGAAAACGGCTACTTTGGTAACGTATTTCGGCAGCATAGGTGGGGAATCGGGGTCCACAAAATACACTATTGTAATGCACAGCTAAGGCCCTATTTAACAGTATTTTTATCTCATACGGAAAAAACAGGGTGACAGGTTCCCTTTAAGTTCTCCATCTCCTCCGCAGCCAGCGTTGGTGGATGATATCCGAGTGCTCTGTGTTGTGTCACTCGCACCCATAGACTTATATGGGTGTGAGTGAGCCGAGATTTGGCTGAGTCTCGGTGCCAAACACAGCATGCTGTGATTTCACACGCACACCGAATATGGCAGAGAAATACTATGCTGATCTGGATTGCCCTATAGAGTAACATTGGACCGAGTGCTATGTTTTATCGCAGAGCCCTCAGCCGTATTGTACGGTAGTGTGACTCCGGTCAAATCCTAAAAGTAGGTAAAGAGAAGCAAGTAAAACTAATTATTTAAAAATAATTAACTTTGTCATTTTTATGCTTGAATCAAGTTTTATTAGGAAACATACTTCTATGTAAGCAAATAAATATAGTTATAAAGATGCATGTACATGTGCATATTATGACAAAGCAACACAGATCATTGTTTGCCGTTGGTGACAAAATAGTAAACAAAAGTTCAGTGTACCAGACAAATATATAAAGTCATCTTAAAGTGTAAGCTTTATATAATAATAATAATCTTTATTTTTATATAGCGCTAACATATTCTGCAGCGCTTTACAGTTTGCACACATTAACATTGCTGTCCCCGTTGGGGCTCACAATCCAAATTCCCTATCAGTATATCTTTGGAATGTGGGAGGAAACCGGAGTACCTGGAGGAAACCCACGCAAACACAGGGAGAACATACAAACTCCTGGCAGATGTTGTCCTAGGTGGGATTAGAACCCAGGAGTACAGCGCTGCAAAGCTATCCACTGAGCCACCGTGCTGCCCTTACAGCTATCACACATTAATTATTGTATTGTAGTAATATTTCCTAATAGTAAGTATAAACTTACACAATTCCTAACAGAAAAACACATATTATCCTATAGAAAGTAGTAAAGAAATATAAAAGAAGAGTAAAAAGGTAGAAGGGGAATGGGAAGAAGGAGACAGAGGTATTTCCACACACCCACATATGAATGTCATATATTTCCATGATACCTACTATGGCATTGTCAACCATGTCTGAAATTGTGGCAGATCTCGAAACAAGGACCAACGTACTTAGCCAAGCATTAGAAAATGAATCATTGTAATCATTGTCTGTTGCCATTAACTCCTCGCATTATGTCGTTTACAAGGAATCAAAGGATTTCCAATTGCAAGAGATAAGGCAACAAACTGCAGTAATAAAATGCTGCAGAAGACCTATTGACATGATTTAAAGATTTAGGCATTAGTAAGAGTAGGCTGTACAGAATGGGAACTGACAAGATTCTAAAGAACAAAAAGTGATGTACATAATTCATGAATCAGAGGACAAGTCCCGATATGAAGACAAGAGACTTTTTAAGGTCCACTTTTCCAGCAAATATCACCATCTTAAGAGAATTTTGAAAATTCTGATGTTTGCCTGCTATAGTTTATGGGTTAGTTGGATTATCCTGAATCCTTCCGCCTCTGAAAAGGTCCTGCCCAAATCTGTTTCTCGCTGTTTTACATAACCTAGTATTTCACCTGATCCAGTTACATAGACATAAAAAGCAGAGTACGAGTTGTTAGATAGGGTTATACACACAATCTTTCAAAGCTTGTTAAACATCACTTCTCTAGAGGAGATCTGCATGGAGGAATGGGTCAACATACCACCAACAGTGTGTGCCAACTTACAGAAAACTTTTCATCTCAGTCATTGCCAAAGAAGGATATATAACAAAATATTGAGATGAACTTTTGTTAATGACCAAATACTTATTTTCCACCATAATTTGCAAAATAAATCTTGCCAAATCAGACAAGGTGATTTTCTGGATTTGTTTTCTCATTTCGGCTCTCATAGTTGTGGTCTACCTATGATATCAATTACAGGCTTCTCTCATCTTTTTAAGTGGGAGAACTTGCACAATTGGTTGCTGACTAAATACGCTTTTTCCCCACTGTAGCGCAGTATTGAGACGACCATCAATACTGGTCAAGTATCCAATGGCTGTAATAATTATAGGGGATAACTCAGGAGACTCTTTACGTGGAACAAGACAACTACAGGACACAGTTTTATAAGTGGTAAAGTCTATATTATCACACGGTGATTCAAACAGGTGCAGAGAGAAACTCAAGTCCACAACACTTGGTGTAAATATAAAATGCAGCTTAGCAGTCTATAGTTAACGGCAGAGGAAAATGCAATCACGCAGAAAGTCTATGAAGCACAATTATTCTTGAGGATACTTGACACGAATAAGTCCTTGTTTTAGTCCCAACACAGATAGATATGCTAATAAGGCAGTTCAAATAATATCTTAGCTCAACCAGGGAGGCCTGGGTAATAGTCTCAGGTTATTGGAGAGCAGCAACAGCTTACATGTCCAGCAAATGCAGATGGAAGTAAACACGAGCAGCAGATGAAGGAGGATTACTGGAAACTGGTGTATGCAGCAGGAACTCAGAGCAGAGTGGCAGGATCTCCACACAGGTTCACAGGAGCAGGTATATAGCCAGGGAGTCAACAGAGTCAGGAGCTGGATGAAAGGCAGAATACTCTAGCACAGACTGAAGGGTGGGGTGGAGTTTTATAGCAGGAAGACACAGTGCACATGAGACCAAAGACGCCACCTTGGAAAAGGGCAGTAATGCACAAAAGGTAAAAAATGTTCAGAGTCCTGACAATGGCTTTGGCTGTGAAACCACCCCGTATCTTCAGGCTTCCTTCATTGAACTTTACATTTCTTTCAATTTCTCAATCCGATAGCCCCTTTTTTCCCATTTTTCTTTCACACTCATTTGCATCTAACAGAGCCTAGTATATTGACATCTGTTTCATCACTCCAAATCACCCATTTCAAATCTTTAGCGTGATCCTGAAGAACAGACTGAGACAGAGTGAGTTACAGAGACGCAGAGAGAAGTGCAGTGCCAGCTCAGATGATTGACCAGCGTGCAGACAGATCAAATGAGAAGGGTCCGGAAAAGGTACGCCTAGCAGCATGGCCTCCGAGTACCTTACAGCTCTTAAAGGTAATGGGCCAGCACGGAATAGAACATGAGACAAAGTTAGTGTCCCTGGCGGGAGATCCAGAGCATCAGCATTAGACAAGATAAGTACCGGTCATACTGGTACCATAGCTCCCCCTAAGTAGAGAGAGGATGCAGAATCACGGATCGATAAAAAGACTCTTGCTGAACAGGACTGTAGTGGCAAGCTGGGTTGTGGTGAAGTGAGAAACAGTGAATACAGAGGACAAACAAAGAGAGTAAAGAGCAAAGGTGAAAATATAGGACAAAAGTGTAAAAAGGAAGGAATCTGTGTGTGGAAAATGTTCCGAATAGTGAAGGAAACATTTATAAGACTATATATGGATGGAGGCTCTACGTATGCAGAACCTAACATATCATATATAAAAATATTTTTCTCATGCCTAAGATGTCCATACCCTTTAACCATTCTATACGAAGGGCAAGATCAGCTCTACCTTCCTCACATTCAGTTGTCTATGTAGGTATTAGAAGAACATACTAATAAAAAGGTACTGGGAAAGCAGATCTTTGGATTGTGGAAATAAAAGGGTTGGAGGAGAGGGAAGCTGGTAAGAAATCAAATGGAGAAGTGAAGTAGTGAGAGCAGAAGTTTTATGAGAAAGGAGAGGACAAAATTACAAGTTGAGGCATGGCTTATCGGTCAAATGGATGTTTCTTGACACAACCTGCAAGTGGAGTTTAACTATTCCCTGACACTAATAATTATCACAGTGGGAATTCCAATTTCATACCTGCAAAGAAGGCAAGAATTGTAGGTACTACTGCTGTATATCTGTACTGCAAGTGTAAAACGTGCAACATCTGTGCTGAATGTAGGTAATATCGAAGATTGAGTGTTGGCATAGAACTGCTGATTTGAATATAGATGTCTTAAAAAACAGATAGTAGTCCACGTAATTTAGTTTAAAGGGGAAGGAAATATGACTGTCTGAACCACAATTCATCCTGAGAATAATGTGGCACGGTGCTGTTGTATCGCTCTGGCCACTGGCTGTACGAAGAACAACATAACCATTTTGTGTACTGCAAAAAGACCTTTAAGCTGGACTTACATAGTTTTTGGGTGCATTATTTATGAACTGTAGCTTTTGTTAGGAAATTACACCTAGAGGAAGTGGACACTAAGACATAGTAGACTTCCTCTGAGTGTCCACCTCCTGTAGGTGTATACTACTGAAAAAAGATGCCATTTTGAGGGGGATTTCACATGTATGCCCCGATGAGGAAACAGAACGTAATGTGAAAGCACCCTTACTGCTTCTGTAGGAATTAAGAGGGTATGTAGCAGCCAAGTGCTACTAATCAAATGAATTTGATTAATTTTTCATTAGCAAATGTGACCACCTCTAGAAAAACAGACCTTTTGGTAGTTGGCTGGTATGGAGCATTTGTTTGGAAGCATTGCCATGAGAATGCATCTTCTTTGTAAAAAGAACATGGCAGCATAGCTAAAGTTTGCAAATATGTTCATAGCCTCTTCAGAGAAAAAGATAACTTGAACTGTAGTGCCACCTATTGGGGTAACATTTATAAAAGTCAATATGGATCGTTTAACGAGCCTTGCCACATAACTAGTGTTGAGTAGTGTTGAGCGATACCTTCCGATATCGGAAAGTATCGGTATCGGAAAGTATCGGCCGATACCGTCAAAGTATCGGATCTAATCCGATACCGATACCCGATCCCAATGCAAGTCAATGGGACGAAAATATCGGAATTAAAATAAACCCTTTATAAACTTGTAGGTTCATTCTACATGAAGGAAAACAACTAAGAATAATGTAGGATGTATTGGGGGACGTGGCGGAGACATTAAAGGCACAGAGGTTTAGCCCAATGTAATAGAATAGCAGGTTTTTTTGTTTTTTTTTATGACGTTCGGCGTTAGAAAGATTTTGACTATGTTAATTTTTTTTTAATTTTGTCAGATATTGATGTTTCACTACTTCCACGCCCTTCACCTTCTTTTTTACTTCTCCCACACTTTCTTCTTCATTATCTTTATCATCAGCTTCTTTGACATCAACTTCTTCACCTTATTCATCTTCTTCTTCATCTTCTACCTATTATTTTTTTGGTTACATTGTTCATATTCTTTTTATTTTACTATTATCTTCATCATATTCTACTTCTTCATCATATTCTTATTTGTGACAGGCATTCCCGTAGTTGTTATCTATAAAAGTTTGAAGATTACACCTTCCGTTCTGCCTGTCACAAAACAGATACATTTGTCCGCGTTCAGTTTGGCCTGCAGCATCAGGCTTTATCCAGGGGCACCACGAGGAGGAACGGACTCACCCCCATACACTGCTTAGTCTTCTTCTGCTTATAATTTAGATAATATTTTTTGCTCTGATATTTAGTGTTATGCTTAATGTTCTTCTGCTCTTTGTTCTGCAGCCTCTTGTTCTTCTGCTTCTCGGTCTTCCAGGTCGTCGTCGTCTCCAGGGTCGTCGTCTCCGGGGTCGTCGTCATCGGGGTGGTCTTCAGGGTCGTCGTCTCCGGGGTCGTCGTCATCGGGGTGGTCTTCAGGGTCATCGTCTCCAGGGTCGTCGTCATCACGGTGGTTGTCGTCTCTGGTGTCGTCGTCATCTTAGGGGTGGTCTTCCGGGTCATCGTGTTTAGTCTCTTGAACTTGGAAATGTAGCAGAAGGTACAAGAAGGCTGAGAAAATGCCGAGAACCAGCTGATGGAACTGGAACTCGGATGGCTACCCGAAGGTCCAAGAGCCAATGGAACTACCGAGGACCAGCTGACGTTACTGGAACCCAGTTACTAAGCAGGAGGTACCCGTGCCTGAAAGCACTACCAAGGACCACCTGACGTTGGTGGAACTCGGATACCCAGAGGGAGGCACCTAAGCCAAAGGCTCTGCCCGGAACCAGCTGACGGTACTGGAACCAGGATGGGGAGCAGAAGGTACAACAGCAAAAGACACTGCCGAGAACCAGCTGACGGTGCTGGAACCCGGATGGGTAGCCGAAGGTCCAAGAGCCAATGGAACTACCGAGGACCAGCTGACGTTACTGGAACCCGGTTACTAAGCAGGAGGTACCCGTGCCTGAAAGCACTACCAAGGACCACCTGACGTTGGTGGAACTCGGATACCCAGAGGGAGGCACCTAAGCCAAAGGCTCTGCCCGGAACCAGCTGACGGTACTGGAACCAGGATGGGGAGCAGAAGGTACAAGAGCAAGTGTCTGCGTTGCTTTTGCAGGACACAATGCCGGCTGCACAGCAGGGGAACAGCTGGTGGTGCTGAACCCCACTGACACATTGGCTGGTGTTTTTCTCTGTGCAGCTAGCAGTACCGGGCCCCAACTGGCGGTGTTAGAGCCCGGGGTCAGCAGGAGGAGGAGATGGAGCAGAGTGTAGGCCGAAGCCTGCACTGGCGGCAGCTTTGTGTCTGTTGTGCCTGCGTGGCAGTTGCAGGACACATTGCCGGCTGCACAGCAGGGGAACAGCTGGCGGTGCTGAACCCCACTGACACATTGGCTGGTGTTTTTCTCTGTGCAGCTAGCAGTACCGGGCCCCAACTGGCGGTGTTGGAGCCCGGCCTCTGCAGGGGGAGCAGAGTGTAGGCCGAAGCCTAATTGAACCAATTTCAAAGGTAACCTTTAACCCCCCCTCAGGTGTTACAAAGTAGAAGAGCCACAGCTTATGCAGCAGTAGTGCTGCACAAGTCAAAGGTTGCTCTTTTAATTTTGCTCCTTGCACACGCTGAATGAAACACGTATAACATTTAGCCCTTTATACAGTCAAACTGTGTTGGAGGCGCGAGTTCCCTTTGTAATGAGACGCAGCACAGATGTCAAGAATCCCACCTTGGTGCTGGGTGCAGCCTCCTGAGCGTTGTTATTTGCTGTACAGGAGTCTGCGCTGTCGTGTTATCCCCTGGCCTAGCGCTGTTAGCGCTGCCCATCTTCTGACATCATTTAATGTCGGCCGGTGCGGTTCGCGATGACCATGAATCCCAGCCCCGCAGTGTCTTAACATTGTTAAAACACTGCGGGGCTGGGATTCACGGCCTGGCGCAGCACATATGTTCGCCTCTCACACTCGGGTCCCTACACCCGCTTCAGACTGTGCGGCGTCAGCTGATCCCTTATTGCATGCCACGGCCATGAAGCCGCACAGTCTGAAGAAGGCGGAAGGAGATGAGGGACAGGCGAACTGATGCACTGATCATGCCCATCAATCACACCCTCGCAGTCCCAATAAATAAGACACCGAGGGGCGTTGTGTGGGTCAGGGCGGCCGCAGAGGCGCAGGCAGCCAAACAATGATGCCAGAAGACGGGCAGCGCTACCAAGGGGGTTGCAGCGTGTCATTACAAAGGAAAGTCACACCACCGGGACGGTTAAATGGTCACACAGAGGACACATTTTAGACGTGTTTTCAGTTCCACATGTGCGAGGAGAATACGTTTATGAGCCACCTTGCACACATGCAGCATTACCGCTGTACAAGGTGGCTGTAAAACGTACAAACGCCTGGGGGAGGGGGGACAGGTTCCCTTCAATTTCAGTTCTGGTGTCTGCGTGGCTTTTGCAGGACACGATGCCGGCTGCACAGCAGGGGAACAGCTGGCGGTGCTGAACCCCACTGACACATTGGCTGGTGTTTTTCTCTGTGCAGCTAGCAGTACCGGGCCCCAACTGGCGGTGTTAGAGCCCGGGGTCAGCAGGAGGAGGAGATGGAGCAGAGTGTAGGCCAAAGCCTGCACTGGCGGCAGCTTTGGGTCTGTTGTGCCTGCGTGGCAGTTGCAGGACACGTTGCCGGCTGCACAGCAGGGGAACAGCTGGCGGTGCTGAACCCCACTGACACATTGGCTGGTGTTTTTCTCTGTGCAGCTAGCAGTACCGGGCCCCAACTGGCGGTGTTGGAGCCCGGGCTCTGCAGGGGGAGCAGAGTGTAGGCCGAAGCCTAATTGAACCAATTTCAAAGGTAACCTTTAACCCCCCCTCAGGTGTTACAAAGTAGAAGAGCCACAGCTTATGCAGCAGTAGTGCTGCACAAGTCAAAGGTTGCTCTTTTAATTTTGCTCCTTGCACACGCTGAATGAAACACGTATAACATTTAGCCCTTTATACAGTCAAACTGTGTTGGAGGCGTGAGTTCCCTTCGTAAAGAGACGCAGTACAGCTGGCAAAAATGCCACCTTGGTGCTTTGCGCGGCCTCCTGAGCATCGTTATTTGTTGCACAGGAGTCTGCGCTTTTGTGTTATCCCTTGGCCTTGCGCTGTTAGCGCTGCCCATCCTCTGACATCATGTAATGTTGGCCGTTGCGGTTTGCGATGACCATGAATCCCAGCCCCCCAGTGTCTTAACATTGTTAAAACACTGCGGGGCTGGGATTCATGGCCTGGCGCTGTACATATGTTCGCCTCTCGCTTGGGTTCTTACACCCGCTTCAGACTATGCGGCGTCAGCTGATCCCTTATCGCATGCCACGGCCATGAAGACGCACAGTCCGAAGAAGGCGGAAGGAGATGAGGGACAGGCAAAGAAATGCACCGTTCATGCCCATCAATCACACCCTCGCAGTCCAAATAAATAAGACACCGAGGGGCGTTGTGTGGGGCAAGGCGGCCGCAGAGGCGCAGGCAGCCAAACAATGATGCCAGAAGACGGGCAGCGCTACCAAGGAGCTTGTTGCGTGTCAATACAAAGGAAAATCACACCTGAGGGACGTTTTAATGGTCGCAGAGGACTCATTTTAGACGTGTTCAGTTCAACCTGGGCAAGGAGAATAAGTTTCTGAGCCACCTTGCACACATGCAGCATTACTGTCGTACAAGGTGGCTGTAAAACGTAGAAACGCCTGGGGGAGAGGGGGGACAGGTTTACTTCAATTTCAGTTCTTGTGCCTGCGTGGCTGTTGCAGGACACGTTGCCAGCTACACAGCAGGGGAACAGCTGGCGGTGCTGAACCCCACTGACACATTGGCTGGTGTTTGGCTCTGTGCAGCCAGCACATCTGGGCCCCAACTGGCGGTGTTAGAGCCCAGGGTCAGCAGGAGGAGGAGAGGGAGCAGAGTGTAGGCCAAAGCCTGCACTGGAGCAAGTTGAAAGGGAAACTTTAACCCCCCCCCCAAGCGTTTGTAGCTGAAAGAGCCATCGTGTACAGCACTAATGCTGGAAAAGGTAAACTTAGCTCTTTTAATTATGGTCCTTGCACATGCTGAACCTAACACTTATGAAAAGTGTCCCCTCCTACCGTGATACCGTCCGGTTGGTGGAACTTTCCTTTGTGATGTAACGCAGCACAGCCGTCATTCTTACCCCCTTGGCGCCGTGCGTCGCCTCCTCAGCGTTGTTTGAATCAGTCCCGGAGCCTGCGCTGTTAGGTTAGCCCTTGGCCATGCACACATTTTGCGCTGCCCGTCTTCTGACATCATTTGGTGTCAGGCTGGCTGCGCCTGTGCGACCGCGCTGGACGAGATCCCGCCTCGTAGTGTCTTTTGATTTAATCCCACCGCGGGCCTGGGATCCGTGGCCATGCGCAGTGCATATCCTCACCTCTCACTCATCTCCCTACGGCTTCTTCAGACTGTGCGGTGTCACGGCCGTGGCATGCTATTAGGGACCAGCTGACACCACACAGTCTGAAGAAGCCGTAGGGAGATGAGTGAGAGGTGGAGGTTCAGATATGCACTGCGCATGTCCATGGATCTCAGGCCCCCAGTGGGATTAAATCAGAAGACAGTACGAGGCGGGATCTCGTCCAGCGTGGCCGCACAGGCGCAGCCAGCCTGACACCAAATGATGTCAGAAGACGGGCAGCGCAAAATGTGTGCATGGCCAAGGGCTAACCTAACAGCACAGGCTCCGGGACTGATTCAAACAACGCTGAGGAGGCGGCGCACGGCGCCAAGGGGGTAAGAATGACGGCTGTTCTGCGTCACATCACAAAGGAAAGTTCCACCAACCGGACGGTATCACGGTAGGAGGGGACACTTTTCATAAGTGTTAGGTTCAGCATGTGCAAGGAGCACCACGAAAAGAGGCACTTTTTCCCTTTGCATCATTACTGCTGCACAAGGTGGCTCCTTCAGTAACAAACGCCTGGGGGGGGGGGGGACAGGTTCCCTTAAATTTAACTTGTTGTGCCTGCGTGGCGGTCGCAGTACACGTTGCCGTATACACAGCAGGGGAACAGCTGGCGGTGCTAAACCCCACTAACACATTGGCGAGGTGTTTGGCTCTGTGCGGACAGCACTTCTGGACAACAACTAGCGGTGTTGGAGCCCAGGGACAGGTGGAGGAGGAGGAGGTAGGAGGAGGTAGGAGGGATTGCCACACACACAGCAGGGGAACAGCTGACGTTACTGAACCCCAATAACAGAGGAGGAACTGTTGACTGTGCGTACAGCACTACTGGACGGCAACTAGCGGTGTTGGAGCCCAGGGACTGGTGGAGGAGGAGGAGGTGGAGGAGGTAGGAGGGATTGCCACACACACAGCAGGGGAACAGCTGACGTTACTGAACCCCAATAACAGAGGAGGGACTGTTGACTGTGCGTACAGCACTACTGGACGGCAACTAGCGGTGTTGGAGCCCAGGGACAGGAGGAGGTGGAGGAGGTAGGAGGAGGTAGGAGGGATTGCCACACACACAGCAGGGGAACAGCTGACGTTACTGAACCCCAATAACAGAGGAGGGACTGTTGACTGTGCGTACAGCACTACTGGACGGCAACTAGCGGTGTTGGAGCCCAGGGACAGGTGGAGGAGGAGGAGGTGGAGGAGGTAGGAGGGATTGCCACACACACAGCAGGGGAACAGCTGACGTTACTGAACCCCAATAACAGAGGAGGGACTGTTGACTGTGCGTACAGCACTACTGGACGGCAACTAGCGGTGTTGGAGCCCAGGGACAGGAGGAGGTGGAGGAGGTAGGAGGGATTGCCACACACACAGCAGGGGAACAGCTGACGTTACTGAACCCCAATAACAGAGGAGGGACTGTTGACTGTGCATACAGCACTACTGGACGGCAACTAGCGGTGTTGGAGCCCAGGGACAGGTGGAGGAGGAGGAGGTAGGAGGGATTGCCACACACACAGCAGGGGAACAGCTGACGTTACTGAACCCCAATAACAGAGGAGGGACTGTTGACTGTGCGTACAGCACTACTGGACGGCAACTAGCGGTGTTGGAGCCCAGGGACAGGTGGAGGAGGAGGAGGTGGAGGAGGTAGGAGGGATTGCCACACACACAGCAGGGGAACAGCTGACGTTACTGAACCCCAATAACAGAGGAGGGACTGTTGACTGTGCGTACAGCACTACTGGACGGCAACTAGCGGTGTTGGAGCCCAGGGACAGGTGGAGGAGGAGGAGGTGGAGGAGGTAGGAGGGATTGCCACACACACAGCAGGGGAACAGCTGACGTTACTGAACCCCAATAACAGAGGAGGGACTGTTGACTGTGCGTACAGCACTACCAGGCAACAACTAGCGGTGTTGGAGCCCAGGGACAGGAGGAGAAGCAGAGGAACACAATGTAGGCCGAAGCCTGATTGGAGAAAGTCGAAAGGGAACCTTTAACCCCCCCCAAGGCGTTTGTAGCTGAAAGAGCCAGCTTGTGCAGCAAAAAAGATGCAAAAGGAAAAGGTGGCTCTTTTCATGATGCTCCTTGCAAACACAGAACTAAACACTTATAAAATGTGTCCCCTGATACCGTGTGACCGTCCCGGAGGTGGAACTTTCCTTCGTAATATGACGCAGCACAGCCGTCATTCCTACCTCCTTGGCGCCGTTCCCCGGCTCCTCAGCGTTGTTTGATTCCGTCCCGGAGCCTGCGCTGTTATGTTATCCCTTGGCTAGGCACACTTAGCGCTGCCCATCTTCTGACATAATTTGGTGTCAGGCTGGCTGCGCCCGTGCGGCCGCGCTGGCCGAGAGCCCGCCTCGCAGTGTCGTCTAATGTAATCCCACCGCGGGCCTGGGATCCGTGGCCATGCGCAGTGCATATCCTCGCCTCTCACTCCCCTCCCTACGGCTTCTTAAGACTGTGCGGTGTCACGGCCGTGGCATGCTATTAGGGACCAGCTGACACCGCACAGTCTGAAGAAGCCGTAGGGAGATGAGTGAGAGGTGGAGGTTCAGATATGCACTGCGCATGTCCATGGATCTCAGGCCCCCAGTGGGATTAAATCAGAAGACACTGCGAGGCGGGCTCTCGGCCAGCGCGGCCGCACAGGCGCAGCCATCCTGACACCAAATGATGTCAGAAGACGGGCAGCGCTAAGTGTGCCTGGCCAAGGGATAACATAACAGTGCAGGCTCCGGGACGGAATCAAACAACGCTGAGGAGCCGAGGCACGGCGCCAAGGGGGTAGGAATGACGGCTGTGCTGCGTCATAATACGAAGGAAAGTCCCACCTCCGGGACGGTTTTACGGTATCAGTTGACACATTTTATAAGTGTTAAGTTCTGCGTGTGCAAGGAGCTAAACAAAAATAGCTATCTTTTCCTTGTGCAGCATTACTGCTGCACAAGTTGGCTCTTTCAGTAACAAACGCCTTGGGGGGGGGGGGACAGATTCCCTTACATTTCAGTTGTTGTGTCAGCGTGGCGGTCGCAGGACACATTGCCGGCTGCACAGCTGGGGATCAGCTGACGTTACTGAAACCCAATAACACTGGGTCGTATGTTTTGACTGTGCAGACGGCACTTCTGAGCCTCAACTGGCGGTGTTGGAGCCCAGGAATTTAAGTTCAGGTGGTAGAAAGATGAACACAACAGGAGACCTGGATAACGTAGACAGTGACCTAATTATTTAATCAGGAAGAGGAGTGGCAAATTCCTGCGAGATCCAGGCCTTGTTCATTTTCAGGAAAGTAAGCTGGTCAACGTTATCGGAGGATAGTCGCATGCGACGGTCAGTTAGTACACCACCTGCAGCACTAAAGACACGTTCCGATAATACACTGGCCGCAGGGCAAGACAGCACCTCCAATGCATACTGGCTTAGCTCTGGCCATGTATCCAGCTTTGAGACCCAAAACTTGAAAGGGGAAGAGCCGTCTGGGAGTACAGCAAGAGGGCAAGACATGTAGTCTGTCACCATCTGACGGAACCGTTGCCTCCTGCTGACTGGAGCCGTCTGTGATGGTGTAGACTTTTGTGGCGGGCACAGAAAACTGTGCCACAGTTGGGCCATACTGGTCTTGCCTTGGGCAGAGGCACTGCTTCTGCTCCCTCTTTGTGCAGAGCCTCCACCACTGCCTGGACGCACTGAGCTGCTTTGGAATGCACTAGCAGCACTTCTCTCAGTTGGAATGGAGAAGATGATGGAATTCACCAGTGTGTCTTGGTACTCCCGCATTTTTCGCTCCCGGTTCAACGGTGTGATGAGGCTTTCTATGTTGTCCCGGTAGCGAGGATCGAGGAGGGTGAACACCCAATAATCAGACATGTTGAGAATGTGGGCGATGCGGCGGTCGTTTCTCAGGCACTGCAGCATGTAATCCACCATGTGCTGCAGACTGCCAACTGCCCAAGAAACGCTGTCCCCTGCTGGAGGCGTGATCTCTGCCCGCTCGTCATCACCCCACCCTCGCTGTACACACTGAGTACTGGAAAATTGTGTAACTTCCTCCTCTGGACGGATGTCTTCCTCCTCCATTGACTCCTCCTCATCCTCCTCACAAACTGTCCCCTGCCTACGCGTTTGTGAGGAACCACGTGGCGCTGACTGTCCAGAAGATGATGGAAATGCTGAATCCTCATCCTCCACCTCTTCCACAACATCATCCCTTAGCGCTTGCAGTGATTTTTCAAGCAGGCAGATAAGGGGGACAGTCATGCTGACTAGTGCATCATCTGCACTCGCCATCCGCGTGGAATAATCAAAGGGACGCAAAACCTGGCAGACGTCATTCATAGTGGCCCACTCTGTGGTTGTGAAGTCTGTACGGCGCTGACTGCGACTTCTTTGCGCCTGAAGCAGCTGGTACTCCATTACAGCTTGCTGCTGCTCACACAACCGCTCCAACATATGTAACGTGGAATTCCACCTGGTAGGTAGGTCACATATGATGCGATGTTCCGGCAGGCGGTGTCGGCGCTGCAAAGCCGCAATGCGCGCTTTTGCCGTGCTGGAACGCCGCAAGTGAGCACACTCTAGGCGGACCTTGTGCAGCAGTGCATCAAGATCCGGATAGTCCCTCAGAAAACTCTGCACGACCAAATTGAGCACATGTGCCAGACATGGGATGTGAGTGAGGTTGCCGAGGCCCAGAGCTGCCACCAGATTTCGGCCATTATCACACACTACCATGCCTGGCTGGAGATTCGCTGGCACAAACCACACATCGCTCTCCTGCTTGATGGCATTCCAGAGCTCCTGCGCTGTGTGGCTTCGATTCCCCAAATAAATTAATTTCAAGACGGCCTGTTGACGTTTGGCCACGGCTGTGCTCATGTCGGTCGTAACAGGTACACGTTCATCACGGGTCCATGTGGAGGTGGACTGTGACGGCTCCTGCAGCGATGATTCTGAGGAACTGGTGTAGGAGGAGGAGTCAATGCGTACAGAATGGATTCCTGCAATCCTTGGAGTGGGCAGGACACGTCCTGCGCCACTCGCACGGTCTGTACCCGGCTCAACGACATTAACCCAATGGGCAGTGAGGGAAAGGTATCGCCCCTGTCCATGTTGACTGGTCCACGCATCGGTGGTGAGGTGGACCTTGCTACTGACGGCGTTCAGTAGCGCATGTTTTATGTGTCCCTCCACATGCTTGTGCAGGGCAGGGACGGCTTGCCTGCTGAAGTAAAAGCGGCTGGGCACATTGTACTGTGGGACTGCCAATGACATCAAGTCACGGAAGCTGTCAGTCTCCACCAGACTGAATGACAGCATTTCCAGTGACAGAAGTTTGGCAATGCCTGCAGTCAGAGCCTGTGCTCGTGGGTGGTTTGACGAGAAAGGCCGCCGTTTCTCCCATGCCTGTACTACCGATGGCTGTACACTGGGCTGGGAGTGTGTGGATGACTGGGAAAGTGGTGCTGCGGGTGGAATTACAGCGGGTCTCTGGACAACAGGGCCAGAGGTTCTTCCACGGCGATCCTGGGAGGAAGCCGAACCAGCTGCGTGTGAGCTGGAGGAAGAGGCAACACGAGCTGAAGCGGTGGTAGCTGCCGCTGTTGGTTGGCCTAGCTCTTCAGTGTTTTTTTCTAACTCCGCCGGGTGCCTGGTGCGCACATGTTTCCACATGTTGGAGGTATTGAGGTTGCTGACATTTTTCCCTCTTTTTACTTTGTGATGACACACCTTGCATTTGACATAGCAAATGTCATCTGCAACTGTGTCAAAAAAGGACCAGGCACTGCAAGTCTTGGGAGCGCCCTTTTTGGCTTTTGGAAGAGACATGCTCCTAACGGGTGCCAAAGCGGAGGCTGCAGGATCCGTAGTCTTCCCCCTCCCTCTCCCTCTTTGGGCCGTACGGGGAATCTCTTCCTCAGAGCTGCTCCCACCACCTTCCTGTCCCTCACGCCAAGATGGGTCAAGGACCTCATCATCTACACTACCCTCTGCCCCCAACTGCTCCTCCTGGGTAGTCTCAGCAGCAGAGCACGCTGTCATGATTCCCCAATGGCATGGGAACATCAGAAACACAAAATAACAGACTAGCCCTCGGGTGATGGAAACTCAAGCTGACCGTGACCTAAATCTACCACACAACTAACAGTAGCCAGGAAGCATTCCTACGGCTGCCTAGATGCCATGCGCCAGCCGGAGAACTAACTACGCCTGGAAGAGGAAGGAACAGACCTGGCTTACCTCTAGTGAAATTCCCCAAAGATGATAGTAGCCCCCACATATATTAACGGTGAGTTCAGAGGAAAAGACATACACAGTATGAAGGTAGATTTAGCAAAGCGAGGTCCACTTACTAGATAGAGGAAGGATACAAAAGAGGACTTCACGGTCAGCTGAAAAACCCTTTCAAAAACCCATCCTGAAATTACTTTAAGACTCCTGTGCCAACTCATGACACAGGAGTGGCAATTTCAGTCCACAAGAGCTTCCAGTAACAGGAAATGACAAACTGTAAACTGGACAAAAAATACAAAACAAAAAGGACAAGAGTCCACTTAGCTGATCAGCAGACTGGTAGCAGGAACATGCAACTGAAAGACTCAGGTTACAATGATGACCGGCAAGGAAGTGACTGGAGAGCAAGGCTAAATAGGGAACTCCCAAAACTGATGGAAGCAGGTGAGCTGAGGCAGAAAAGAACACACAAGTCTCCAGTACCACCAGCCACCACTAGGGGAGCCCAAAAAGCGGATCACAACAGTACCCCCCCCTTAAGGAGAGGGCACCGAACCCTCACAAGAACCGCCAGGGCGACCTGGATGAGCCCTATGAAAGGCACGAACCAAATCCGAGGCATGAACATCAGAGGCAGTTACCCAAGAATTATCTTCCTGACCATAGCCCTTCCATTTAACCAGATACTGGAGTCTCCGCCTGGAAATACGGGAGTCCAAGATCTTCTCTATAACGTACTCCAATTCACCCTCAACCAGCATAGGAGCAGGAGGCTCAGCAGAAGGAACCACCGGCACCTCGTATCTCCGCAACAACGACCGATGGAACACATTATGGATAGCGAAAGATGCCGGGAGGTCCAAACGAAAGGAAACAGGGTTAATAATCTCCAAAATCCTATAGGGACCGATGAACCGAGGCTTAAATTTAGGAGAAGAAACCCTCATTGGGACAAAACGGGAAGACAACCACACCAAGTCCCCAACACGAAGGCGAGGACCAACCCGACGCTGGCGGTTAGCAAACCGCTGAGTCCTCTCCTGGGACAAATTCAAATTGTCCACCACTTGTTCCCAAATCCGATACAACCGATCCACCACAGCATCTACTCCAGGACAATCCGAAGACTCCGCCTGACCAGAAGAAAAACGGGGATGAAACCCCGAATTGCAAAAGAAAGGGGAAACCAAAGTGGCCGAACTAGCCCGATTATTAAGAGCAAACTCCGCCAACGGCAAAAAGGCAACCCAATCATCCTGATCCGCAGACACAAAACACCTCAAATACGTCTCCAAAGTCTGATTAGTTCGCTCCGTCTGGCCATTAGTCTGAGGATGGAAGGCAGACGAAAAAGACAAATCAATGCCCAACCTGGCACAGAATGCCCGCCAAAATCTAGAAACGAACTGGGTACCCCTATCAGAAACGATATTTTCAGGAATACCATGCAAGCGAACCACATTTTGAAAAAACAAAGGAACCAACTCAGACGAGGAAGGCAACTTCGGCAATGGCACCAAATGAACCATCTTAGAAAAACGGTCACACACCACCCAGATAACAGACATCCTCTGAGAGACAGGAAGATCAGAAATAAAGTCCATCGAGATGTGCGTCCAAGGCCTCTTCGGAATAGGCAAGGGCAACAACAACCCGCTAGCCCTAGAACAACAAGGCTTGGCCCGAGCACACACATCACAAGACTGCACAAAAACACGCACATCTTGAGACAGAGATGGCCACCAGAAGGATCTAGCCACCAAATCCCTGGTACCAAAAATTCCAGGATGACCCACCAGCGTAGAAGAATGAACCTCCGAGATGACTCTACTGGTCCAATCATTAGGAACAAACAGTCTACCAGGTGGACAGCGATCAGGTCTATCCGCCTGAAACTCTTGCAAAGCACGTCGCAGATCTGGGGAAATAGCGGATAATATCACCCCATCCTTAAGGATACCTGTAGGTTCCGAATCACCAGGGGAATCAGGCTCAAAACTCCTAGAAAGGGCATCTGCCTTCACATTCTTAGAACCTGGTAGATATGAGACCACAAAATTAAACCGAGAGAAAAACAACGACCAGCGCGCCTGTCTAGGATTCAGGCGCCTGGCAGACTCAAGATAAATCAGATTCTTGTGATCAGTCAAAACCACCACCTGATGTCTAGCACCCTCAAGCCAATGACGCCACTCCTCAAATGCCCACTTCATGGCCAAAAGCTCCCGATTACCGACATCATAATTTCTTTCGGCGGCAGAAAATTTTCGAGAAAAGAACGCACAAGGTCTCATCACTGAGCAGTCGGAACTTTTCTGCGACAAAACCGCCCCCGCTCCGATCTCGGAAGCATCGACCTCAACCTGAAAGGGGAGAGAGACATCAGGCTGGCGCAACACAACACAGGGGCAGACGAAAAGCGGCGCTTAAGTTCCCGAAAGGCCTCCACAGCGGCAGAGGACCAATTGGCAACATCAGCACCCTTCTTAGTCAAATCCGTAAGAGGCTTAGCAACACCAGAAAAACCAGTTATAAATCGACGATAAAAATTAGCAAAGCCCAAGAACTTCTGAAGACCCTTTAGAGAAGTAGGCTGCGTCCAGTCACAAATAGCCTGAACCTTGACAGGGTCCATCTCAACAGAAGAAGGGGAAAAAATGTACCCCAAAAAGGAAATCTTTTGAACCCCAAAAACACACTTAGAACCCTTTACACACAGAGAATTCTCCCGCAAGACCTGAAAAACCCTCCTGACCTGCTGAACATGAGACTCCCAGTCCTCAGAAAAAATCAAAATATCGTCCAAATACACAATCATAAATTTATCCAGATATTCACGGAAAATATCATGCAT
This sequence comes from Ranitomeya variabilis, assembly GCF_051348905.1. NCBI lineage: Eukaryota > Metazoa > Chordata > Amphibia > Anura > Dendrobatidae > Ranitomeya > Ranitomeya variabilis. The sequence continues at coordinate 242,439,048 of NC_135232.1, read as the reverse complement.
AAAGGACTGAAAAACTGAAGGTGCATTAGAAAGGCCGAAAGGCATTACTAAATACTCAAAGTGGCCCTCAGGCGTATTAAATGCGGTTTTCCACTCATCCCCTTGCTTAATTCGCACCAAATTATACGCCCCACGGAGATCAATCTTGGAGAACCACTTAGCCCCCCTTATGCGAGCAAACAAATCAGTAAGCAGCGGCAACGGATACTGATATTTGACAGTAATTTTATTCAGGAGTCGATAATCAATACAAGGCCTCAGCGAGCCATCCTTTTTAGAGACAAAGAAAAACCCAGCTCCTAAAGGTGATGAAGAAGGACGAATATGTCCCTTTTCCAGGGACTCCTTAACATACTCTCGCATGGCAGCATGCTCAGGTACAGATAGGTTAAACAAACGACCCTTTGGAAATTTACTGCCTGGAATCAGATCTATGGCGCAATCACACTCTCTGTGGGGAGGGAGAGAACCAATTTTAGGCTCTTCAAAAATATCCCCAAAATCCGACAAAAATGCCGGAACCTCAGAGGGAATAGATGACGAGATAGAAACTGTTGTGAATTTGGATTCTGGGCTCCCCCGGTGGCTACTGGTGGAATTGAACTTGTGACATCATCTTCCCTGTTCACCTGTTCTGATTAGATCTGGGTGTCGCTATATAACCTGGCTTCTCTGTTAGATGCTTGCCGGTCAACAATGTTATCAGAAGCCTCTCTGTGCTTGTTCCTGCTCCCAGACATCTACTAGATAAGTTGGACATTCGTCCATGTTTTTGTTTTTGTATTTTGGTTCCAGTTCACAGCTGCAGTTTCGTTACTGTGTCTGGAAAGCTCTTGTTGATCAGGAATTGCCACTCTGGTATTATGAGTTAATGCCAGAGTCCTAAAGTAATTTCTGGATGTGTTTTGTTAGAGTTTTCTACTGACCATGAAAGTATGCTTTCTGTCTTCTGCTATCTAGAAAGCGGACCTCAAATTTGCTAAAACTATTTTCCTGCTGCGTTTGTTGTTTCATCTCATATCACCGCCAATATATGTGGGGGGCCTCTGTCTCCTTTTTTTGGGCATTTCTCTAGAGGTGAGTCAGGTCTTATATTTCCCTCTGCTAGCATTATTTAGTTCTCCGGCCGGCGCTGGGCATATAGGGATAAAAAGTAGGACATGCTACCTGGCTACTTCTAGATGATGCGGTAGGTTTAGTTCATGGTCAGTATAGTTACATCTTCCAAGAGCTTGTCCCTATAGAGGCTTATGCTAGTTCTCTGGCCATGGAGATCATGACAGTTTGACCGGCCCACTAAAGGGTTAAAATCCTTGGCTGAGAAAGGAGAGAAATAAGAAGTCTGCTGAGAGTTTTTTTTTTTTTTTTTTCTCTGTGCTCTTAATTGGATCACTTGCCAGTCTGTCTATGCTGCAGTCTTTCTTTTTTTTTTTTCTCTCTCCTTATAATCTTTGAATGGCTTTGTGTTCACCTGTTAATAATGGATCTTCAGAGTGTAACTGCAGGTTTGAATAATCTCACCACGAAAGTACAAAATTTGCAAGATTTTATTATTCATGCTCCGGTATCTGAGCCGAGAATTCCTTTGCCGGAATTCTTCTCAGGGAATAGATCTAGCTTTCAGAATTTTAGAAATAATTGTAAGCTATTTTTGTCCCTGAAATCTCGTTCTGCTGGAGACCCTGCACAGCAGGTTGGGATTGTGATTTCCTTGCTCCGCGGCGACCCTCAAGACTGGGCTTTTGCATTGGCACCAGGGGATCCTGCGTTGCGCAATGTGGATGCGTTTTTTTTGGCCTTGGGCTTGCTGTATGAGGAACCTCATTTGGAACTTCAGGCAGAAAAAACTTTGATGTCCCTATCGCAGGGGCAAGATGAAGCTGAAATTTACTGCCAAAGATTCCGTAAATGGTCTGTGCTTACTCAGTGGAATGAGTGCGCCCTGGTGGCGACTTTCAGAGAGGGTCTCTCTGATGCCATTAAGGATGTTATGGTGGGGTTCCCTGTGCCTGCGGGTCTGAATGAGTCCATGACAATGGCCATTCAGATCGATAGGCGTCTGCGGGAGCGCAAACCAGTGCACCATCTGGCGGTGTCCACTGAGAAGACGCCAGAAAGCATGCAGTGTGATAGAATTCTGTCCAGAAGCGAGCGGCAGAATTTTAGACGGAAAAATGGGTTGTGTTTCTATTGTGGGGATTCTACTCATGTTATATCAGCATGCTCTAAGCGTACTAAAAAGCTTGATAAATCCGTTTCCATGGGCACTTTACAGTCTAAATTTATTTTGTCTGTGACCCTGATTTGCTCTTTGTCATCTATTACTACTGACGCCTATATCGACTCTGGCGCCGCTTTGAGTCTTATGGATTGGTCCTTTGCCAATCGTTGTGGGTATGATTTAGAGCCTTTGGAAACTCTTATTCCTCTGAAGGGGATTGACTCCACCCCATTGGCTAATAATAAACCACAATACTGGACACAAGTGACTATGTGTATTAATCCGGATCACCAGGAGACTATTCGTTTTCTGGTGCTGTATAATCTACATAATGATTTGGTGCTGGGATTGCCATGGCTGCAGTCTCACAACCCAGTCCTTGACTGGAGAGCTGTGTCTGTGTTGAGCTGGGGATGTAAGGGGACTCATGGGGACGTACCTTTGGTGTCCATTTCATCATCTATTCCCTCTGAAATCCCTGAGTTCCTGTCTGATTATCGTGACGTCTTTGAAGAACCCAAGCTGGGTTCACTACCTCCGCACCGTGAGTGCGATTGTGCTATAGATTTAATTCCGGGTAGTAAATACCCAAAGGGTCGTTTATTTAATCTGTCTGTGCCTGAACATACTGCTATGCGAGAATATATAAAGGAGTCCTTGGAAAAGGGACATATTCGTCCATCGTCATCTCCCTTAGGAGCCGGTTTTTTCTTTGTGTCAAAAAAAGACGGCTCTTTGAGACCATGTATTGATTATCGGCTTTTGAATAAAATCACGGTTAAATATCAATACCCATTGCCGTTGCTGACTGATTTGTTTGCTCGCATAAAGGGGGCCAAGTGGTTCTCTAAGATTGATCTCCGTGGGGCGTATAATTTGGTGCGGATCAGGCAGGGGGATGAGTGGAAAACCGCATTTAATACGCCCGAGGGCCACTTTGAGTATTTGGTGATGCCTTTTGGTCTTTCTAATGCCCCTTCAGTCTTCCAGTCCTTTATGCATGATATTTTCCGCGATTTTTTGGATAAATTTATGATAGTGTATCTGGATGATATTCTGATTTTTTCGGATGACTGGGACTCTCATGTCCGGCAAGTTAAGAGGGTTTTTCAGGTTTTGCGGTCTAATTCTCTGTGTGTCAAGGGTTCTAAGTGCGTTTTTGGGGTTCAGAGAATTTCCTTTTTGGGATATATTTTTTCTCCCTCTTCCATTGAGATGGATCCTGTCAAGGTTCAAGCTATTTGTGATTGGACGCAGCCCTCTTCTCTTAAAAGTCTTCAGAAATTTTTGGGCTTTGCCAACTTTTATCGTCGATTTATTTCTGGTTTTTCGGATGTCGTTAAGCCATTGACCGATTTGACTAGACAGGGTGCTGATGTTGCTAATTGGTCCCCTGATGCTGTGGAGGCCTTTCAGGAGCTTAAGCGCTGTTTTTCTTCTGCCCCTGTGTTGCGTCAGCCTGATGTGACTCTTCCTTTTCAGGTTGAGGTCGACGCTTCTGAGATCGGAGCTGGGGCAGTGTTGTCGCAGAAAAGTTCTGACTGCGCCGTGATGAGGCCTTGTGCCTTCTTTTCCCGTAAATTTTCGCCCGCTGAGCGGAATTATGATGTTGGGAATCGGGAGCTTTTGGCCATGAAGTGGGCGTTTGAGGAGTGGCGCCATTGGCTCGAGGGGGCCAGACATCAGGTGGTGGTATTGACTGACCACAAAAATTTGATTTATCTTGAGACCGCCAGGCGCCTGAATCCTAGACAGGCGCGCTGGTCATTATTTTTTTCTCGGTTTAATTTTGTGGTATCGTACCTACCAGGTTCTAAGAATGTTAAGGCGGATGCCCTTTCTAGGAGTTTTGAGCCTGATTCACCTGGCAACTCTGACCCCACAGGTATTCTTAAGGAGGGAGTTATCTTGTCAGCCGTTTCTCCAGACCTGCGGCGGGCCTTGCAGGAGTTTCAGGCGGATAGACCGGATCGTTGTCCGCCTGATAGGCTGTTTGTTCCTGATGATTGGACCAGTAAAGTCATCTCTGAGGTGCATTCTTCTGCGTTGGCAGGTCATCCTGGAATTTTTGGTACCAGGGATTTGGTGGCAAGATCCTTCTGGTGGCCTTCCCTGTCACGAGATGTGCGAGGCTTTGTGCAGTCTTGTGACGTTTGTGCTCGGGCCAAGCCTTGTGGTTCTCGGGCTAGTGGATTATTGTTGCCCTTGCCTATTCCTAAGAGGCCTTGGACACACATCTCGATGGATTTTATTTCAGATCTGCCTGTTTCTCAGAAGATGTCTGTCATCTGGGTGGTGTGTGACCGTTTTTCTAAGATGGTTCATTTGGTTCCCCTGCCCAAATTGCCTTCTTCTTCCGAGTTGGTGCCCCTGTTTTTTCAAAATGTTGTTCGTTTGCATGGTATTCCTGAGAATATCGTTTCTGACAGAGGAACCCAATTTGTGTCTAGATTTTGGCGGGCATTTTGTGCTAGGATGGGCATAGATTTGTCTTTTTCGTCTGCTTTTCACCCTCAGACTAATGGCCAGACCGAGCGGACTAATCAGACCCTGGAGACATATCTGAGGTGTTTTGTGTCTGCTGACCAGGATGATTGGGTTGCTTTTTTGCCATTGGCGGAGTTCGCCCTCAATAATCGGGCCAGCTCTGCCACCTTGGTTTCCCCGTTTTTCTGTAATTCGGGGTTCCATCCTCGATTTTCCTCCGGTCAGATGGAGTCCTCGGATTGTCCTGGAGTGGATGCGGTGGTGGAGAGATTGCATCATATCTGGGGGCAGGTGATGGACAATTTAAAGTTGTCCCAGGAGAAGACTCAGCTTTTTGCCAACCGTCACCGTCGTGTTGGTCCTCGGCTTTGTGTTGGAGATTTGGTGTGGTTGTCTTCTCGTTTTGTCCCTATGAGGGTCTCATCTCCTAAGTTTAAGCCTCGGTTCATCGGTCCGTATAAAATATTGGAGATTCTTAACCCTGTTTCCTTCCGTTTGGACCTCCCTGCATCCTTTTCTATTCATAACGTTTTTCATCGGTCGTTATTGCGCAGGTATGAGGCACCGGTTGTGCCTTCCGTTGAGCCTCCTGCTCCGGTGTTGGTTGAGGGTGAGTTGGAGTACGTTGTGGAAAAAATCCTAGACTCCCGTGTTTCCAGACGGAGACTCCAGTATCTGGTCAAGTGGAAGGGATATGGCCAGGAGGATAATTCTTGGGTCACTGCATCTGATGTTCATGCCTCTGATCTGGTTCGTGCCTTTCATAGGGCCCATCCTGATCGCCCTGGTGGTTCTGGTGAGGGTTCGGTGCCCCCTCCTTGAGGGGGGGGTACTGTTGTGAATTTGGATTCTGGGCTCCCCCGGTGGCTACTGGTGGAATTGAACTTGTGACATCATCTTCCCTGTTCACCTGTTCTGATTAGATCTGGGTGTCGCTATATAACCTGGCTTCTCTGTTAGATGCTTGCCGGTCAACAATGTTATCAGAAGCCTCTCTGTGCTTGTTCCTGCTCCCAGACATCTACTAGATAAGTTGGACATTCGTCCATGTTTTTGTTTTTGTATTTTGGTTCCAGTTCACAGCTGCAGTTTCGTTACTGTGTCTGGAAAGCTCTTGTTGATCAGGAATTGCCACTCTGGTATTATGAGTTAATGCCAGAGTCCTAAAGTAATTTCTGGATGTGTTTTGTTAGAGTTTTCTACTGACCATGAAAGTATGCTTTCTGTCTTCTGCTATCTAGAAAGCGGACCTCAAATTTGCTAAAACTATTTTCCTGCTGCGTTTGTTGTTTCATCTCATATCACCGCCAATATATGTGGGGGGCCTCTGTCTCCTTTTTTTGGGCATTTCTCTAGAGGTGAGTCAGGTCTTATATTTCCCTCTGCTAGCATTATTTAGTTCTCCGGCCGGCGCTGGGCATATAGGGATAAAAAGTAGGACATGCTACCTGGCTACTTCTAGATGATGCGGTAGGTTTAGTTCATGGTCAGTATAGTTACATCTTCCAAGAGCTTGTCCCTATAGAGGCTTATGCTAGTTCTCTGGCCATGGAGATCATGACAAGAAACCAAAGGTATGTCCCCATGAGCCCCCCGACATCCCCAGCTTAACACAGACATAGTTTTCCAGTCCAGTACTGGGTTATGAGATTGCAACCATGGTAATCCAAGCACTAACACATCATGTAAATTATGCAACACGAGGAAGCGAATCATCTCCTGATGGTCTGGAGTCATACGCATAGTCACTTGCGTCCAGAACTGTGGTCTATTACAAGCCAGAGGTGTAGAATCAATACCCTTCAGAGGTATAGGAACTTCCAGAGGCTCCAAATCAAACCCACAGCGCCTGGCGAAGGACCAATCCATGAGACTCAGAGCGGCGCCAGAGTCCACATAGGCATCCATGGTAATAACTGATAATGAACAAATCAGAGTTACAGACAGAAGAAATTTAGACTGTAAAGTGCCAATAGAAACAGACTTGTCAACCTTCCTAGTACGTTTAGAGCATGCTGATATAACATGCGCGGAATCACCACAGTAGAAGCACAAGCCATTTTTGCGCCTATAATTCTGCCGCTCGCTTCTTGACAGAATTCTGTCACATTGCATTTTCTCTGGCGTCCCTTCAGAACATACCGCCAAATGGTGCACGGGTTTGCGCTCCCGCAAACGCCGATCAATCTGAATCGCCATTGTGATGGACTCATTCAGACCTGTGGGCGTAGGAAACCCCACCATGACATCCTTAACGGCATCAGAAAGGCCTTCTCTGAAAATTGCCGCTAGGGCACACTCATTCCACTGAGTAAGCACAGACCATTTACGAAATTTTTGGCAGTATATCTCAGCTTCATCTTGCCCTTGAGACAGGGCTATTAAAGCTTTTTCAGCTTGAATCTCCAAATTAGGTTCCTCATACAGCAACCCTAAAGACAGAAAAAACGCATCCACATTGGGCAACGCAGGATCCCCTGGTGTCAATGAAAATGCCCAATTTTGAGGGTCACCTCGCAGCAAAGAAATCACAATCTTAACCTGCTGAACAGGATCTCCAGAGGAGTGAGGTCTGAGAGAAAGGAATAATTTACAATTACATTTGAAATTCAGAAACCGAGATCTATCTCCGGAAAATACCTCTGGTGTAGGAATCTTAGGTTCAGAAATAGGAGTACGTATAACATAATCTTGTAAATTCTGAACCTTCGTAGCAAGATTATTTAAACTTGCAGCCAAACTCTGAGAGTCCATCCTTAAACCGGAGAGATCAGAGCCATTCAAGGATTAGAAGGAGAGAAAGGCAAGGCTGTAAATAGATCAGAAATACAACTGAGCCAACTAAGTAGCAAACATGTGAGGAAAAAAAAAAAAAAAAAAATCTACAGACTTCTTTTACTCTCCTTTCTTCTGCCAATTACTTTAACAGTGGCCGGTCATACTGTCATGATTCCCCAATGGCATGGGAACATCAGAAACACAAAATAACAGACTAGCCCTCGGGTGATGGAAACTCAAGCTGACCGTGACCTAAATCTACCACACAACTAACAGTAGCCAGGAAGCATTCCTACGGCTGCCTAGATGCCATGCGCCAGCCGGAGAACTAACTACGCCTGGAAGAGGAAGGAACAGACCTGGCTTACCTCTAGTGAAATTCCCCAAAGATGATAGTAGCCCCCACATATATTAACGGTGAGTTCAGAGGAAAAGACATACACAGTATGAAGGTAGATTTAGCAAAGCGAGGTCCACTTACTAGATAGAGGAAGGATACAAAAGAGGACTTCACGGTCAGCTGAAAAACCCTTTCAAAAACCCATCCTGAAATTACTTTAAGACTCCTGTGCCAACTCATGACACAGGAGTGGCAATTTCAGTCCACAAGAGCTTCCAGTAACAGGAAATGACAAACTGTAAACTGGACAAAAAATACAAAACAAAAAGGACAAGAGTCCACTTAGCTGATCAGCAGACTGGTAGCAGGAACATGCAACTGAAAGACTCAGGTTACAATGATGACCGGCAAGGAAGTGACTGGAGAGCAAGGCTAAATAGGGAACTCCCAAAACTGATGGAAGCAGGTGAGCTGAGGCAGAAAAGAACACACAAGTCTCCAGTACCACCAGCCACCACTAGGGGAGCCCAAAAAGCGGATCACAACAGTACCCCCCCCTTAAGGAGGGGGCACCGAACCCTCACAAGAACCGCCAGGGCGACCTGGATGAGCCCTATGAAAGGCACGAACCAAATCCGAGGCATGAACATCAGAGGCAGTTACCCAAGAATTATCTTCCTGACCATAGCCCTTCCATTTAACCAGATACTGGAGTCTCCGCCTGGAAATACGGGAGTCCAAGATCTTCTCTATAACGTACTCCAATTCACCCTCAACCAGCACAGGAGCAGGAGGCTCAGCAGAAGGAACCACCGGCACCTCGTATCTCCGCAACAACGACCGATGGAACACATTATGGATAGCGAAAGATGCCGGGAGGTCCAAACGAAAGGAAACAGGGTTAATAATCTCCAAAATCCTATAGGGACTGATGAACCGAGGCTTAAATTTAGGAGAAGAAACCCTCATTGGGACAAAACGGGAAGACAACCACACCAAGTCCCCAACACGAAGGCGAGGACCAACCCGACGCTGGCGGTTAGCAAACCGCTGAGTCCTCTCCTGGGACAAATTCAAATTGTCCACCACTTGTTCCCAAATCCGATACAACCGATCCACCACAGCATCTACTCCAGGACAATCCGAAGACTCCGCCTGACCAGAAGAAAAACGGGGATGAAACCCCGAATTGCAAAAGAAAGGGGAAACCAAAGTGGCCGAACTAGCCCGATTATTAAGAGCAAACTCCGCCAACGGCAAAAAGGCAACCCAATCATCCTGATCCGAAGACACAAAACACCTCAAATACGTCTCCAAAGTCTGATTAGTTCGCTCCGTCTGGCCATTAGTCTGAGGATGGAAGGCAGACGAAAAAGACAAATCAATGCCCAACCTGGCACAGAATGCCCGCCAAAATCTAGAAACGAACTGGGTACCCCTATCAGAAACGATATTTTCAGGAATACCATGCAAGCGAACCACATTTTGAAAAAACAAAGGAACCAACTCAGACGAGGAAGGCAACTTCGGCAATGGCACCAAATGAACCATCTTAGAAAAACGGTCACACACCACCCAGATAACAGACATCCTCTGAGAGACAGGAAGATCAGAAATAAAGTCCATCGAGATGTGCGTCCAAGGCCTCTTCGGAATAGGCAAGGGCAACAACAACCCGCTAGCCCTAGAACAACAAGGCTTGGCCCGAGCACACACATCACAAGACTGCACAAAAACACGCACATCTCGAGACAGAGATGGCCACCAGAAGGATCTAGCCACCAAATCCCTGGTACCAAAAATTCCAGGATGACCCACCAGCGTAGAAGAATGAACCTCCGAGATGACTCTACTGGTCCAATCATCAGGAACAAACAGTCTACCAGGTGGACAGCGATCAGGTCTATCCGCCTGAAACTCTTGCAAAGCACGTCGCAGATCTGGGGAAATAGCGGATAATATCACCCCATCCTTAAGGATACCTGTAGGTTCTGAATCACCAGGGGAATCAGGCTCAAAACTCCTAGAAAGGGCATCTGCCTTCACATTCTTAGAACCTGGTAGATATGAGACCATAAAATTAAACCGAGAGAAAAACAACGACCAGCGCGCCTGTCTAGGATTCAGGCGCCTGGCAGACTCAAGATAAATCAGATTCTTGTGATCAGTCAAAACCACCACCTGATGTCTAGCACCCTCAAGCCAATGACGCCACTCCTCAAATGCCCACTTCATGGCCAAAAGCTCCCGATTACCGACATCATAATTTCTTTTGGCGGCAGAAAATTTTCGAGAAAAGAACGCACAAGGTCTCATCACTGAGCAGTCGGAACTTTTCTGCGACAAAACCGCCCCCGCTCCGATCTCGGAAGCATCGACCTCAACCTGAAAGGGGAGAGAGACATCAGGCTGGCGCAACACAACACAGGGGCAGACGAAAAGCGGCGCTTAAGTTCCCGAAAGGCCTCCACAGCGGCAGAGGACCAATTGGCAACATCAGCACCCTTCTTAGTCAAATCCGTAAGAGGCTTAGCAACACCAGAAAAACCAGTTATAAATCGACGATAAAAATTAGCAAAGCCCAAGAACTTCTGAAGACCCTTTAGAGAAGTAGGCTGCGTCCAGTCACAAATAGCCCGAACCTTGACAGGGTCCATCTCAACAGAAGAAGGGGAAAAAATGTACCCCAAAAAGGAAATCTTTTGAACCCCAAAAACACACTTAGAACCCTTTACACACAGAGAATTCTCCCGCAAGACCTGAAAAACCCTCCTGACCTGCTGAACATGAGACTCCCAGTCCTCAGAAAAAATCAAAATATCGTCCAAATACACAATCATAAATTTATCCAGATATTCACGGAAAATATCATGCATAAAGGACTGAAAAACTGAAGGTGCATTAGAAAGGCCGAAAGGCATTACTAAATACTCAAAGTGGCCCTCAGGCGTATTAAATGCGGTTTTCCACTCATCCCCTTGCTTAATTCGCACCAAATTATACGCCCCACGGAGATCAATCTTGGAGAACCACTTAGCCCCCCTTATGCGAGCAAACAAATCAGTAAGCAGCGGCAACGGATACTGATATTTGACAGTAATTTTATTCAGGAGTCGATAATCAATACAAGGCCTCAGCGAGCCATCCTTTTTAGAGACAAAGAAAAACCCAGCTCCTAAAGGTGATGAAGAAGGACGAATATGTCCCTTTTCCAGGGACTCCTTAACATACTCTCGCATGGCAGCATGCTCAGGTACAGATAGGTTAAACAAACGACCCTTTGGAAATTTACTGCCTGGAATCAGATCTATGGCGCAATCACACTCTCTGTGGGGAGGGAGAGAACCAATTTTAGGCTCTTCAAAAATATCCCCAAAATCCGACAAAAATGCCGGAACCTCAGAGGGAATAGATGACGAGATAGAAACCAAAGGTATGTCCCCATGAGCCCCCCGACATCCCCAGCTTAACACAGACATAGTTTTCCAGTCCAGTACTGGGTTATGAGATTGCAACCATGGTAATCCAAGCACTAACACATCATGTAAATTATGCAACACGAGGAAGCGAATCATCTCCTGATGGTCTGGAGTCATACGCATAGTCACTTGCATCCAGAACTGTGGTCTATTACAAGCCAGAGGTGTAGAATCAATACCCTTCAGAGGTATAGGAACTTCCAGAGGCTCCAAATCAAACCCACAGCGCCTGGCGAAGGACCAATCCATGAGACTCAGAGCGGCGCCAGAGTCCACATAGGCATCCATGGTAATAACTGATAATGAACAAATCAGAGTTACAGACAGAAGAAATTTAGACTGTAAAGTGCCAATAGAAACAGACTTGTCAACCTTCCTAGTACGTTTAGAGCATGCTGATATAACATGCGCGGAATCACCACAGTAGAAGCACAAGCCATTTTTGCGCCTATAATTCTGCAGCTCGCTTCTTGACAGAATTCTGTCACATTGCATTTTCTCTGGCGTCCCTTCAGAACATACCACCAAATGGTGCACGGGTTTGCGCTCCCGCAAACGCCGATCAATCTGAATCGCCATTGTGATGGACTCATTCAGACCTGTGGGCGTAGGAAACCCCACCATGACATCCTTAACGGCATCAGAAAGGCCTTCTCTGAAAATTGCCGCTAGGGCACACTCATTCCACTGAGTAAGCACAGACCATTTACGAAATTTTTGGCTGTATATCTCAGCTTCATCTTGCCCTTGAGACAGGGCTATTAAAGCTTTTTCAGCTTGAATCTCCAAATTAGGTTCCTCATACAGCAACCCTAAAGCCAGAAAAAACGCATCCACATTGGGCAATGCAGGATCCCCTGGTGTCAATGAAAATGCCCAATTTTGAGGGTCACCTCGCAGCAAAGAAATCACAATCTTAACCTGCTGAACAGGATCTCCAGAGGAGTGAGGTCTGAGAGAAAGGAATAATTTACAATTACATTTGAAATTCAGAAACCGAGATCTATCTCCGGAAAATACCTCTGGTGTAGGAATCTTAGGTTCAGAAATAGGAGTACGTATAACATAATCTTGTAAATTCTGAACCTTCGTAGCAAGATTATTTAAACTTGCAGCCAAACTCTGAGAGTCCATCCTTAAACCGGAGAGATCAGAGCCATTCAAGGATTAGAAGGAGAGAAAGGCAAGGCTGTAAATAGATCAGAAATACAACTGAGCCAACTAAGTAGCAAACATGTGAGGAAAAAAAAAAATAAAAAAAAATCTACAGACTTCTTTTACTCTCCTTTCTTCTGCCAATTACTTTAACAGTGGCCGGTCATACTGTCATGATTCCCCAATGGCATGGGAACATCAGAAACACAAAATAACAGACTAGCCCTCGGGTGATGGAAACTCAAGCTGACCGTGACCTAAATCTACCACACAACTAACAGTAGCCAGGAAGCATTCCTACGGCTGCCTAGATGCCATGCGCCAGCCGGAGAACTAACTACGCCTGGAAGAGGAAGGAACAGACCTGGCTTACCTCTAGTGAAATTCCCCAAAGATGATAGTAGCCCCCACATATATTAACGGTGAGTTCAGAGGAAAAGACATACACAGTATGAAGGTAGATTTAGCAAAGCGAGGTCCACTTACTAGATAGAGGAAGGATACAAAAGAGGACTTCACGGTCAGCTGAAAAACCCTTTCAAAAACCCATCCTGAAATTACTTTAAGACTCCTGTGTCAACTCATGACACAGGAGTGGCAATTTCAGTCCACAAGAGCTTCCAGTAACAGGAAATGACAAACTGTAAACTGGACAAAAAATACAAAACAAAAAGGACAAGAGTCCACTTAGCTGATCAGCAGACTGGTAGCAGGAACATGCAACTGAAAGACTCAGGTTACAATGATGACCGGCAAGGAAGTGACTGGAGAGCAAGGCTAAATAGGGAACTCCCAAGACTGATGGAAGCAGGTGAGCTGAGGCAGAAAAGAACACACAAGTCTCCAGTACCACCAGCCACCACTAGGGGAGCCCAAAAAGCGGATCACAACAGCACGCACCAGTAAGTGGCACCTGAGTGTCATCATCAGCTGATGCGGCCTGCGATGTGGTGACCGGAGCCACTGGCCCACCCGCCTCTTCAGACTCAGAGAGAAAAAGCTGTTGGGCATCACTGCACCCTGCCTCTTCTTCCATTTCTCCAATGCTGCTTGGCTGGCCCCCTGTTTCCAAGCCAAGAGATTCAGAGAACAGAAGTAGAGACGGCTCCTGTCCTGGGCTCTCTGTCTGCCTGGGCAATTTGGCAGGTGGTGAAGAGACAGATGGCTGCTCTCCAGTGCTCTGTGTCTGAGAGGATGTGGCACTAATTGAAGTTGATGCATTAGCTGCCATCCATCCGACAACGGCTTCAATTTGTTCTTCACGCAGCAGCGATGTACGGCGCTCTGCCACAAAGCTGCGCATGAATGACTGTTCCCTTGTGAAAGTGGGTGCTGATGAGTCACCGGTGCCCGCAGCAGGCACAGAATCCCCACGTCCCCTCCCTGCTCCGCGCCCACACCCACGCCCACGTGCCTTACTCACTGCCTTCTTCATCTTGGTTGACTGATAAAGATAAGCAGAAAAGTACTAACGGATTTGTGTGCTTATTCCTGAACAACTCCTCCTAACAGGTATAAGAAACACTAATTTTCTAAAGTGTGGACTAGACTTTAATATGAGCTAATGTGGCCTACACAAATGTTAAGTGGTGTCACTGGTGTGTTTGGTGAACTTTATTATTTATTTATTTTTTGGGGGCTGAACTGACAACAGATAGAGCTGCAGTCACACGGAGACCGGGCAGACAGACGTAAACGGCGCTGCAAGGCCCAAAAACCCTCCTCTACGTTATCCTATGTAGTGTTTTTCCACAAGTTAGCTGGAGACGGGTGGAAAGACACTAATAGGAATTTTTTGAAAAAATGTGCAGCAGCCTGCACTACTTAAAACAAAATGAAAATTGATTTGGCGGTATGACGCAGTGAAGAACCCTGAGCTGGAGACAACCAGGCTATGGCTGCTCACAGACTACAGGGCGAGCTGCAGTCACACGGAGACCGTGCAGACAGCCGTAAACGGCGCTGCAAGGCCCAAAAACCCTCCTCTATGTTATCCTATGTAGTGTTTTTCCACAAATTAGCTGGAGACGGGTGGAAAGACACTAATAGGAATTTTTTGAAAAAATGTGCAGCAGCCTGCACTACTTAAAACAAAATGAAAATTGATTTGGCGGTATGACGCAGTGAAGAACCCTGAGCTGGAGACAACCAGGCTATGGCTGCTCACAGACTACAGGGCGAGCTGCAGTCACACGGAGACCGTGCAGACAGCCGTAAACGTCGCTGCAAGGCCCAAAAACCCTCCTCTACGTTATCCTATGTAGTGTTTTTCCACAAATTAGCTGGAGACGGGTGGAAAGACACTAATAGGATTTTTTTGAATAAATTAGCAGCAGACTACACTACTTGGAAAAAAAAAAAGAACAGTATGAGGCAATGAACCACCCTCCCTGAACTGAATACAACCAGCTATGGATGGCCTATGTGGCTGCACTCAGACTAGAGAGTGGGCTGCACTCACACACACACACACAGACCTTGCAGATCGCTGTGAAAACAGCGCTACAAGGCAAAAGCAAGGTGAATAGTAGGTGAACACAGCGGTTGCTAAATTAGCCTTTGGAAAGCACAAAGAAGCAAATCGCTATCTCTAAACTGGCCCTCAGTCAGCAAACAGCGTCCTGTCACTAACTGAATTCACAGCAGAGTGATCGCAAAATGGCGCCAGCGACTTTTAAACTGCATCATGACATCATTTCAGCAGCCAATCACAGCCATGCCAGTAGTTTCATGCCCTCCATGCTGAACAGGATGTGCCCACACTTGAAATCATTCTCATTGGCTGAATTTGTGCATTTTGAATCTGGGAACTTCCGATTCCGGTATCCGATACGCGGCAAGTATCGGAATCCCGGTATCGGAATTCCGAAACCGCAAGTATCGGCCGATACCCGATACTTGCGGTATCGGAATGCTCAACACTAGTGTTGAGCATTCCGATACCGCAAGTATCGGGTATCGGCCGATACTTGTGGGTATCGGAATTCCGATACCGAGATCCGATACTTTTGTGGTATCGGGTATCGGTATCGAAACAACATTAATGTGCAAAATTAAGAATTAAAATAAAAAATATTGCTATACTCACCTCTCCGACGCAGCCTGGACCTCACCGAGGGAACCGGCAGCGTTCTTTGCTTAAAATGCGCGCTTTTACTTCCTTCCGTGACGTCACGGCTTGTGATTGGTCGCGTGCCGCCCATGTGGCCGCGACGCGACCAATCACAGCAAGCCGTGACATAATTTTCAGGTCCTCAATGCCTAATTCTAGGCATTCAGGAATTTAAAATTACGTTCCGGCTTGTGATTGGTCGCGTCGCGGTCACATGGGCGACATGACCAATCACAAGCCGTGACGTCACGGGAGGCAGGAGACGCGCGCATTTTTAAAATTACGTGACGTAATTTCAGGTCCTCAATGCAGAAATAGGCATCAGGACCTGAAATTACGTCACGGCTTGCTGTGATTGGTCGCGTCGCAGTCACATGGGCGGCACGCAACCAATCACAAGCCGTGACGTAATTTTAAAAATGCGCGCGTCTCCTGCCTCTTGTGACGTCACGGCTTGTGATTGGTCGCGTCGCCCATGTGACCGCGACGCGACCAATCACAAGCCGGAACGTAATTTTAAATTCCTGAATGCCTAGAATTAGGCATTGAGGACCTGAAAATTACGTCACGGCTTGCTGTGATTGGTCGTGTCGCGGCCACATGGGCAGCACGCGACTAATCACAAGCCGTGACGTCATGGAAGGAAGTAAAAGCGCGCATTTTAAGCAAAGAACGCTGCCGGTTCCCTCGGTGAGGTCCAGGCTGCGTCGGAGAGGTGAGTATAGCAATATTTTTTATTTTAATTCTTTATTTTACACATTAATATGGATCCCAGGGCCTGAAGGAGAGTTTCCTCTCCTTCAGACCCTGGGAACCATCAGGGATACCGTCCGATACTTGAGTCCCATTGACTTGTATTGGTATCGGGTATCGGTATCGGATTAGATCCGATACTTTGCCGGTATCGGCCGATACTTTCCGATACCGATACTTTCAAGTATCGGACGGTATCGCTCAACACTACACATAACTTAGTATAAGAAGCTAAATCAGACACTCCATTTGTAGGAATATGTTTCACAGTGTTTGCTCTTCATCAGGACAAAGCAGAATAATATTTCATCTGGCTAGGTAAAAGGACTCTGATAGGTGATCATAGGGGGAACTTTTCTTCATGTGGATAGTGCAAATCTGGTGTCAGAATTGTATAGGCCATGCATGGGTATTTAAATTTGTGAGTGACCTCTGCAGAGATTAAGAGAGCTTGAACACTAGTGCCACCTATTGGGTCAATATCAACCCTTAAATGAGTGTTCAGATATAGGAGCTCAGCTATTCTTGGCAGCTGCAGTTATACATTGAGCTGAGATTTGCGTAAGAAAAGTCATCCGTACTGTTATCCAACTCTATCCAAATGATATCTGCAGTGTCGGACTGGGATTGTAAGGGCCCACCAGTAATAACTCCAGTGTCCCACTTTTCAGCTTCATGCAAATGTGACATCATCCTCTATCACAAATTTGTATAACAATGAACTGGGTAGATTTTAAATGAATAAAATGCTGCCTTTGTGTGTACATAGTGTGGTGATACGCTACCTGAGTGTGTTGGGGAACACTCGCTTGGCAGCAGGATAAACACTTCAGGCATGATATCTCACACATATCAGTCTTATTTGGTTTATTACACATCATAAACCACATGACGTACAGTCCATTGCGTTACATTTCATGAACTTATCACGACCCCCAGACTGTTCATGCAGCATATAGGCTTCTCTGCTGTATATTATAGTCTCCTTGACCGGGGTTACCTCTCAGGAGTTCCACTCCTCATGCTGACTTCACGTCAGTCCCAGGTCCTCAACACAGACCGTCCAGGTCTACGGTCTCCATGTGCTTCCAGGACGACTCCACTCCCAGGAGTCTCCAACACCGACTGTCCAGGTCTACGGTCTCCAGGTGCTTCCAGGACTAATCCACTCCCAGGAGTCTCCAACACTGACCGTCCAGGACCTTGCACAAGAACAAACGGCTCCATACACAGGAACCTCACAGGAACATGTGACCCATACCTTGGTCACATTATCTACCTGTAACCACTCCCATGGGTGTGTGGCTAGTCTGACCCTCCCATCTCTCATAACTAGCCCTGCCAATCTCCCATCAGAACTATACAATTACTTGTGGGACTACAGGTCCCAGAACACAACATATCTTTAGACTGACAGTGCAGAGTGTCCTCCTCTGCGACACACATACCGGCCATTTATAACCCTGCCAGACTTTCTCTCACCAACACAGTTATACATCCAAGCGCATCCTGCAGTGCACACACAGCGCCCCCTGGCTGTAAGATTGGTCACTGCACTACATACCTCCCCCCCTTTGTTCAACCCTATCGGGGTGGACACATGACATAAACCTGGGGTTCCGATACCGGTAACCTACGTCACCTTTGACAGGCCTCCCCCGCCCCAAGCGGTCAGTTTGTCGGCCCTGGGCTTCAACCCTTGAGTCACCATCCATCTGTGTCACCAGATCTTTAGTAACCACATTTTTGCTACAAGGTCTTCCACCTATGTCACTCATCCCTGAGTCAACTGAGGTGACACTACTCCTTTCATTAGGCTGGGTACTTCCACACTTTTCTTGTCCACATTTCGGGTCAAACGTGGCAGCCCTCTTCCATCATCTGAATGCAGCAGTCCTGTAAGGCGCCGTCCTTCAACTCTTAGCTGCTCCATTTCCTTCAAATATACCATACGATATTCCAACAGAGTTCGTATTTTGCTAAGACTCTCCTCTGTTCCTACAACGAAGAAGGGAACCATACCCTTTTTCCGAGGTAACTCTACTTTGTGGACACCAGGTATTCTCAACCTCACCACTCCAGATTTATCCACCATTTCTTGCATGGCTTGACAATTCCTTCCAATCACTCTTTTTACCATAGAGACGGGTATCTGTATTACAGTTTCCTGACGACTCCCAGCTTTTCTCACATGCTCCAGTCGTCTAGCAGCGTCTTCATTCCACAATTGGATCATCCACTTTGCGCGCACATATCTCCAGTGCATGTCACTCAGGGTAGCTACTCTCTTCGCTGTGACATCAGTTGTGGACAGTATCACTAACTGGCTTGTTTCCGGGGTCCAGCTCAACCTTGCACACCCCCACAGCCTTCTTGAACCCTTCATGCATAGACTCCCTGGCACATGCCTCTCTCAGGTCTTCAGGTACGTCTATCATGCACTTGAACAAGGAACTCTCCTTCTCTTCTGCTGTCATTAGACACCCATCTTGTTCAGCTTTCAGAGCTGACTTCCTCTGAATATCACCAGTTTCCAGATGTTTGGCCAGGATGGACACCTGCCGCTCCACCTTCTCCCAGGCTGCTTTATGCATTGACTGGCTTTCTTCCAGGCGACCTCTGAGCTCCGCCACCTCTTTCTCTAAGGCACTCACATGGCACTCAGCAGCCCGTCTCCGTAGCTCCTCTTGCTTTAACCGGGTTTCTACTTCAGGCCCCACTCCTTTGGTGGCCTTCTGCACTTCTTCACAAGGTGCAACTGGTACCATTTCTTTGCACCCTTTACGTCTCCAGCGACGGGAAGATTTTTTCTTTTGGTGGGGCTCTTCTTTACTGTACTCCCTTGCTTCCTCAGAGTCACAGTCACCCGCATAGTCTGTGTCACACCCCACAGTATGGTGAACTCACAAGTCACTCTCTAACTGGGTGTCAGCTCCACAGGTTCTATTTACCACATTACAAACCGTCATATTGGGGTACACATCAGGTGGGGCCCATCCACGACTTCCTTTGGTCACCAGTTTATCTGACCCGTCAGTTTTGGGAGGTGTTACTGCCAACGTCGTGTCACTAAGTTGGGCCCGTCCACCATTTTCCTTGGTCACACCCACCTTAGGACTGTCAACTATCGGGGGTGCATTCTCTGCAACAGTTTTCATACATATTAGCCCCACAGACACTTTCCCTTTTATCCACCAGTCCCACAGGGTTTCCAAGTCTCGCCCTATTACCATAGTGTACCGTAAGTCCGGGACTACCCTTACTTCATGGTACGTGGACTCCTCTGTCGTGTCAATGTAGAGACAGGCTGTCAAATGTCGTTTAACGTCCCCACCTGTGTCATTCACTCTTGTCCGTAACCCAGGTGACACAGTGCATTCAGAAGGGGTTCTCAGTAAAGTCGCTTCACTCCCTGGGTCTATCAGTCCCACCATACTTTCTCCATCCAAAAAAAAGGAGCACTGTCTTGATACAACATTAGCTGAGCAATTCACAGCACAGCATGGCCCTGCATAGCACAATTTCCCCTGGGGTCCACCGGTCTGTGCCACCCCTTTAACTTCAGGATGCTCCACCCCCTTTTGGGCCTCTGCCCCCTTTAGAGTCACCACCCCCTTAAGAGACTCTACCCCCTTTTGGACACCAACTCCCTTTTTGGATGCCACCCCTTTTTTGGCAACCATCCCTGATTGGGTTTTCCGCACCATTTTTGGGACACTACACAACGGTATTCTCCGGCACCAATTCACACAGTACAGGAAAAAACATGTCTCTTTGGGTCGCACTGGCCCTTTAAGAGTCTGCAAACAAAAAAATGTTTCGTTTTTTTTCCTTCAAACTCTTCACCAGCTCCTGCTGGCAATCACAAGCCGCTACTGCTGAACCCCTTGCTGCAACTGCTGCTACGCTCCACAAGGCTCCGCACGGCTCCACCGCAAACTTCGTGGACCCGCTGATCCACAGCAAGCCGCTTGTCACCTTCGTGGACCCGCCAATCCACAGCAAGACGCTTGTCACCTTCGTGACCCCGCCGAGCCACAGCAAACTTTGTGACCTCACTGAGCCACAGCAAGGAAACTTGAGGAAAAAAACTTTACAGTCTCTCACTGAAACTGGTCAGCATAGCATTGAGTCCTGTCTGTTACACACGGTTCTCGGACCATTTACTCCTCTGGCTCAGATCAGCCAGTGCTGCAACATATGCGTCTTGGACCGTGCCCGCATTCGAAACACCAAATGTAGTGATACGCTACCTGAGTGTGTTGGGGAACACTCGCTTGGCAGCAGGATAAACACTTCAGGCACGATATCTCACACATATCAGTCTTATTTGGTTTATTACACATCATAAACCACATGACGTACAGTCCATTGCGTTACATTTCATGAACTTATCACGACCCCCAGACTGTTCATGCAGCATATATGCTTCTCTGCTGTATATTATAGTCCCCTTGTCCGGGGTTACCTCTCAGGAGTTCCACTCCTCATGCTGACTTCACGTCAGTCCCAGGTCCTCAACACAGACCGTCCAGGTCTACGGTCTCCATGTGCTTCCAGGTCGACTCCACTCCCAGGAGTCTCCAACACTGACCGTCCAGGTCTACGGTCTCCAGGTGCTTCCAGGACGACTCCACTCCCAGGAGTCTCCAACACTGACCGTCCAGGACCTTGCACAAGAACAAACGGCTCCATACACAGGAACCTCACAGGAACATGTGACCCATACCTTGGTCACATTATCTACCTGTAACCACTCCCATGGGTGTGTGGCTAGTCTGACCCTCCCATCTCTCATAACTAGCCCTGCCAATCTCCCATCAGAACTATACAATTACTTGTGGGACTACAGGTCCCAGAACACAACATATCTTTAGACTGACAGCGCAGAGTGTCCTCCTCTGTGACACACATACCGGCCATTTATAACCCTGCCGGACTTTCTCTCACCAACACAGTTATACATCCAAGCGCATCCTGCAGTGCACACACAGCGCCCCCTGGCTGTAAGATTGGTCACTGCACCACAATAGTAATTCGAGTATATTGTGCCAAGTGCTGCTCATATAAGAGGGTGGTGGCCCATTCTTGCACAGAGGCCCAGTGGAGGATTTTCCTTTGTGCCAGTACAAGCCTGGTTATCCGTGTGATATCAGTTTCTCTGTTACTAATGACAGTGCATCTGTAAAAATCAGATGCTAAACAGATGATATGCAGAGGCCCAGTGGCCTAATGGATAGTGTGTCCTCCTGAGGTGGAGATTGCCCCACCTGGGTTGATTTTAAAGACATCAAAAATGAAAGGGAGAAGATAAATATTAGAAAAACTTTTTGACAGTGAGGGTGATCAGTGGGTGGAACAAGCTGCCACAAGAGATGGTGACTTCTCCTTCAATGGAAGTCTTTAAACAGAGACTGGATAGATATCTGTCTGAGACGGTTTAGTGAATACTGTATTAAGCAGGGTGATGACCCTGGAGGTCCCTTCCAACTCTAACATTTGTTTGTGCACCCATAGACTTGCATAGTCGAGACTCATTCAAAATTTGGAATGGTACTTTTTTTTTGCATAGACCTTAGGTCTTTGTTAAAAAAAACTGCCATCTGAACAGCTTTATTGAATTACATTGGTCAGTATGCTGCCAGCATACATCCGTGTCCATATGATCCTCTCGTCTGAATAAGCCCTAAACAAAAAGACAAGTAAGTTTGGGACTCACCGTCTATACTGGATCTTCTGGCTCCATCACATATTGGTCATCGGTCTGTCTGTGCTGAGAGAATATGCAATACAGGAGCCGTGATGTAATTGTGCAGGGATTGTTTCATAATCTGTGGGGTTTTACACAGTTTTTACTCGTGTACAGATTTTAGTATCACATCGCCATTTCTGAAGCAGGCTTGCTAGCAAGCGTTAGACAAGCCGTGCTACTAAATCTGATGTGTTTTGTCATGTTGTTGCAGATGGACTACAATAAAACCCAGTTTTAAAAGGCACCTTGTAACATAACAAGAAGTAAAATTAAGTTTATTTATGTTTCCTATCTCCAATTCTTCAAACGGCATTGTAGCTGTGTGTATGACCTCAGTCTGCACTACCAGCTGTGTACAGCACAGCGAGGAGTGTTCTATATTCAGCAACAGCGCATAGAAGAGTCTGAAATCCCTTGCAAACAGCAGGCTGCCCAAGAAATTAACTTTTCTCTTCACACAGATTTATTTTACATCACTTGTGTGAGATGATTTTGTGTGTGTGTGTCTGGCTGGTATGCAGTAATAGATTATGGTCCTGATTCTTTATAGCATTTTTGCCTTTTGTCTTGTTTTTGGTGTTTTTCGATGCCATTTCATATGCTCCTAATTCTTCTTTTAATTTGCACATTTTTAAAGTTTATTTTATGCACATTCACTTGTTTTCTTTATTTTAAACTCACTATTGTGGATGAGGTTTGGGGTTTCCAAATTTTTTCAACGGATTCATTATTTGCAACTTTTAATAAGTGACAACATTTGGTGTAAATGTACTTCAGTCCTCCCCTGGAGAAATTTTATGCATGCCATATAATTTGGCACAAAATTTGCACCATTTTGAAAAATGTGCGGCTTTTTGCCCTAAAGAGTTGCAGGTCAAAGGAAAAAAAGTAAGAATAGTTTTGATTTTGTGCAAAACTCATATGTACCATTTTGAAGAATTTGCTGCAAAAAATGTCAAGAAATATCATAAGACAAAAAAAGAAAAATTACTTTAAAAAAAAAAAAAAAGACAGCAAAAATGAAACAGGCCCTATTTGTCTTCTGAAGAACTAAAGCCTGGATTCATCTTTCTCTTTAGCTTTTTTCATAAAGTAAAAATGTTTCTAATGCTGACATTTATGTTTGCACCTTATTCATAATTCAGTTTGTGCCTTTTTTAATGTAATGTTTTCATTTCACTTAGTTTCATTTGTAATTTTTTAGAAATGTTTAAAAAATTTGACACAAATATACTACAGCACTCTACTGGAGTATAGCTAGGGGCTGGCTGGCAGGGGCCCACAAGTTTCGGGAGCCCAATTTTAACCTAATTACCTCAGGCTGCTGCATAAAACAGCAACCAAGATTACTAAATACAAGCCATAATCATCAACAATAACAGAAATAAACACTTGAAATAGATCACTCTGTTGGCAATCATAATATATGAGTTTCCGTTTTTATATTGAAGAACTGAAATAAATCAACTTTCTGATGATATTCAAATTTTGTGAGAAGCACCTCTAGATACGAGAGCAAAACCTAGCTTTCAACATAGTAAGAAAAAAAGGAACAGCACTACATAGGTACTTATCTTCGGGTGCAAAGCCTCAGGTAATCAGTCCAACGATTACTGCAGATTCACAGAGACTCAAAAAAGAGGCAGCACTCCATACTCATGGTGAAACATGTGGCAGGTTTAATCGACCCACATAGCCGGGCGACGTTTCAGCTCAAACTGAGCCTTTCTCAAGCCTTTCAACATAGTTATGAGAGAAAAACCGAGCTTAGTACATGGATATGGGAACAAAACTAAGTTTAGGACATGTATATGGGAACTGAACCAGACTTACTACATAGATACGAGAGTCAAACCTAACTTACTACATAACCGAGCTTACTACATAAATACGGGAAGAGAACTGAGCTTACTACATAAATACGGGAGAGAACTGATCTTACCGCAAAGATGTAGGAAGAGAACTAAGTTTACTACATAAATACGGGAAGAGAACTGAGCTTACTACATAAATACGGGAAGAGAACTGATCTTACCACAAAGATATAGGAAGAGAACTAAGTTTACTACATAAATACGGGAAGAGAACTGAGCTTACTACATAAATACGGGAGAGAACTGATCTTACCACAAAGATGTAGGAAGAGAACTAAGTTTACTACATAAATACGGGAAGAGAACTGAGCTTACTACATAAATACGGGAAGAGAACTGATCTTACCACAAAGATATAGGAAGAGAACTGAGTTTACTACATAAATACGAGAAGAGAACTGAGCTTACTACATAAATACGGGAAGAGAACCGAGCTTACTACACAAATACTGGAAGAGAACTGAGCTTACTACATAAATACGGGAAGAGAACTGATCTTACTACATAAATACGGGAAGAGAACTGATCTTACCACAAAGATGTAGGAAGAGAACTAAGTTTACTACATAAATACGGGAAGAGAACTGAGCTTACTACATAAATACGGGAAGAGAACTGATCTTACCACAAAGATATAGGAAGAGAACTGAGTTTACTACATAAATACGGGAAGAGAACTGAGCTTACTACATAAATACGGGAAGAGAACCGAGCTTACTACACAAATACTGGAAGAGAACTGAGCTTACTACATAAATATGGGAAGATAACCGAGCTTACTACATAAATACGGGAAGAGAACCAAACTTACTACACAAATACTGGAAGAGAACTGAGCTTACTACATATAGTAAATACGGGAAGAGAACTGAGCTTGCTACATAAAAACGGGAAGAGGACCAAGCTTACTACAGTATGGGAACACTGCCAAGGAAAGCACAGTATTTACTAAGCTCACTAGAGAACAGATTATTACACAGATACAAGAACAGATATGGTTATAAGAAACATAAATTTGTGGCTTGGAAGTCGCACTTTACAATCATAGCATCAGCCAAGTGAATACATTTAGAAAAATTCACATCTCCACCATGGCCTGACTCTCTGTATATCGGACTGCACTGGGATGACATCCAAGTGCAGTCCGATGTTTCACTCTCAACCATAGACTTGTATGATTGTGTCTGAGCCGAGTGTCACTGCATGCTCTGATTGTGCACTCATGCTGAATCTGCATGAGAAAATGATCGCATAGCTGAGCTGCCCCATAGTATAACATTGGGTCAAGTGGTATGCAATGTTTTATCACATAGCACTCAGCTGTGTTATACGGTAGTGTGACTCCAACCTAACACCCCCAGCCCATCACACCATAGTCACTCAGAAGAAAATATTACATTCTTCCCCATGTACGCACGTAATAACACCCATCAGCACCACAAAGTATACAGCGCAGCACACAGTACAGTGTAGTATTTCTTAAGGTCATAACAGTACACCGTAACATTCCCCATCCTCCACACATACAGTGTAAATTGTATGAAAACAAGAGAGAACCCAGGAGTATAAAAATAGAAAATACTTTATTAGTACATATACATCATAATTACTTAGTAGAAAAAAGTAGAAGACATGATAAAACCAGGATGGTAATAAGTGGGTAGGAGTCACCAGGTGTGCAGCACCCGTGGGGCCAGCATGCATGACACTACAGGCAAGAGACCACTACTCTAATAATACATGAATGTGTAAGTCTAAGTGACATAAATATAAGTGGTCTGAATTAATCTTACCGCTGCTGGATCCAAAGGTGGCGCACACCGGGATATATCCCTTAGGCAAGGTCCCCGACGCGCGTTTCGCCCGCGATATTCGGTAGCTTTATCAAGGGGAGATGCCCCTGAGCATTGCCACCATCTTTAAATGAGGTCAGCAAGTAATCATGTGACTAATCACATGTGAGAAAAGGACCAATAGTGCTGGGGGAAGCGGCGCATGCGCACACCGCACACCGCGACCCCCGCCGCAGAGGGCGTCAGGCATCACAGGTGCGCTCAGGACAGAGAAGTCAAGAGCGCACGCGCGAGGCAGGGAAGACGCCGCCACGGCAGGGGGCGGGGGGAGAAGGCGGCGCACGCGCACTCCAACACTAATCGGTCAGGTATAACAAGAGAATATATATATATAAAAGACTGAGTAATCGACAATTACCAAACTTAAACAAAAATGCCGACATCATGAGAATAATAAACATTATTCACCACCAATCAAAAAACATGCCATTCAAAAAAAGAAACTATATGTAGCAGCAACAAATAACATCATAAACAGGATGAAATGTTATATCCATTTTAGTGTAAAATTAGTGTAAAATTGCAGAGGCTGCTGGTCCATTTCGTTATGTAGCGGCAGGCACCGCAATATAGTAGATGAAATTTGACTGCCGGCAACGTTGATGTGAATAGGATGGGGCAAGAAACGCTCAGGTATCCGAAATTTTGAACTAAAAAAACATATAATGACACAAAAAGAGGACACATTAATAAGTGAATTAAAAACATGTAAAATATCCTACAAAGGTCCCACATGGGTACCCACCCACGGGGGAAGATGGTAACGAGGGCGAAAAAATGTGAAAAACAGGCATAATAACACATGTATAACATAATACATCCCAAATATCTATCCGTGATATAACAAGATGCTATAAATTAGGGGCTTCATAGGAAAGAAGAGAAGCTTAAGGACTCATTCAGTCCTTTGGGCACCATTGTGTCCAGTCGGACAGTCCAGCCCGCCTCGCGTTGGGCCAGGACTTTTTTATAATTACCACCGGCCTGTGCCCCCTCGTACGCCAACCTCTTCCTGGGCGCGTGGGAGAGGCAGATTTTTGGCGATGAGGGGGTGCAGGCTGCTGCCCATGTGCTGTGCTGGCTCAGATATATTGATGACGTCCTTTTTTTGTGGGCGGGGACGGCGCAGCAGCTCGGGGATTTTATGAGCTATCTGGATGTGAATGAATTCAACATCAGACTGACATATAATTTTGATTTGCAGCGCATCGACTTCCTGGACGTCACTCTGGAAATCGACACCACTCGCCGAATCCAGACTGATGTATTCAGAAAGTCGACATCTGTTAATGCTTTGTTGCATGCAGATTCTGCACATAACCCCTCCACCATTGGGGCTGTCCCGGTCGGACAGTTCCTTAGAATGAGGCGGATCTGCTCCACAGAGGATAGGTTTTTTGCACGGGCGGCTGACTTGGAGGGACGCTTTCGGGATCGAGGATACAGCCAAAGAAGTATTAGGAGGGGTTTTGAGAGGGCCAGGCGTACTCCTCGGAGAGACCTTTTATATGCTGATGGTAGTAGAAATGGAAGAAAAATGAGGGATGATAAAGTTAGATTTATAACAACCTACAACCACGAATGGTCCAATATGAGAGAAATCTTAAAGAAACATTGGCCGGTCTTAAAGACCGAACCCGCCCTCGCCCAGGTGTTGGGCGATTTTCCATTGATGACCGCAAAGAGATCCCCAAATCTAAGCAATTTGCTTATTCGCAGTCATTACACCGCACCTAATATTAACCCTTTTAGTACCAGGGGCCCGACCTTGGGTTGTTTCCAGTGTGGACATTGCCTAGCGTGTGAAAATATCATACGAGCCACGACATTCAAATCCTCTGATGGGAGCAAAGAGTTCTCCATTAGACAGCGTATCACGTGTGGTACATCCAACGTGGTATATTATGCCGTGTGTGGGTGCTCTCTGATTTATATAGGCTTAACATCTAGGGAATTACGGATACGTGTCCGTGAACACGTCAGAGACATACAGGCGGCTAAAACCGCTGTGGATGCCTCTGACCTGAAGACTATTCCTCGCCATTTTAAACTACATCACAATTGTGATGCGAGGACCCTTCGGGTCAGGGGCATCGAGAGCATCCACCTCGGACTAAGAGGTGGTAATTATAAAAAAGTCCTGGCCCAACGCGAGGCGGGCTGGACTGTCCGACTGGACACAATGGTGCCCAAAGGACTGAATGAGTCCTTAAGCTTCTCTTCTTTCCTATGAAGCCCCTAATTTATAGCATCTTGTTATATCACGGATAGATATTTGGGATGTATTATGTTATACATGTGTTATTATGCCTGTTTTTCACATTTTTTCGCCCTCGTTACCATCTTCCCCCGTGGGTGGGTACCCATGTGGGACCTTTGTAGGATATTTTACATGTTTTTAATTCACTTATTAATGTGTCCTCTTTTTGTGTCATTATATGTTTTTTTAGTTCAAAATTTCGGATACCTGAGCGTTTCTTGCCCCATCCTATTCACATCAACGTTGCCGGCAGTCAAATTTCATCTACTATATTGCGGTGCCTGCCGCTACATAACGAAATGGACCAGCAGCCTCTGCAATTTTACACTAAAATGGATATAACATTTCATCCTGTTTATGATGTTATTTGTTGCTGCTACATATAGTTTCTTTTTTTGAATGGCATGTTTTTTGATTGGTGGTGAATAATGTTTATTATTCTCATGATGTCGGCATTTTTGTTTAAGTTTGGTAATTGTCGATTACTCAGTCTTTTATATATATATATTCTCTTGTTATACCTGACCGATTAGTGTTGGAGTGCGCGTGCGCCGCCTTCTCCCCCCGCCCCCTGCCGTGGCGGCGTCTTCCCTGCCTCGCGCGTGCGCTCTTGACTTCTCTGTCCTGAGCGCACCTGTGATGCCTGACGCCCTCTGCGGCGGGGGTCGCGGTGTGCGGTGTGCGCACGCGCCGCTTCCCCCAGCACTATTGGTCCTTTTCTCACATGTGATTAGTCACATGATTACTTGCTGACCTCATTTAAAGATGGTGGCAATGCTCAGGGGCATCTCCCCTTGATAAAGCTACCGAATATCGCGGGCGAAACGCGCGTCGGGGACCTTGCCTAAGGGATATATCCCGGTGTGCGCCACCTTTGGATCCAGCAGCGGTAAGATTAATTCAGACCACTTATATTTATGTCACTTAGACTTACACATTCATGTATTATTAGAGTAGTGGTCTCTTGCCTGTAGTGTCATGCATGCTGGCCCCACGGGTGCTGCACACCTGGTGACTCCTACCCACTTATTACCATCCTGGTTTTATCATGTCTTCTACTTTTTTCTACTAAGTAATTATGATGTATATGTACTAATAAAGTATTTTCTATTTTTATACTCCTGGGTTCTCTCTTGTTTTCATATGGTGTACATGGAGTTGGCTTCTTATGGTGAGGGGCTACTTGGCACTATTTAGTGCTTTGTTATTCCTCTCAGTATCAAGTATGTTGCCTGGTTTTGATATCAGTGTAAATTGTAGTAGATCCCCAGTCCCTCATAACATACATGGTAACATACACTGACCACCTCATAATGCACATGTTAGTAGACCCTTTTTACAGCCTTCCATGCAGCCCACCACAGTACATAATAATGCATGCCCTGACACCTGTGACCACACAGTAACACACACCACCTTCCCTCACTGTACATCTAAGGGTGGGCCAGGGCGGTAGTTGTGGCTGAGGAATTCTGCTCCATCACACCCTGGCCTCCCCTCACATAAACATAGTGTCCAGTAGTAAGTAGTGTTGAGCGATACTGTCCGATACTTGAAAGTATCGGTATCGGAAAGTATCGGCCGATACCGGCAAAGTATCGGATCTAATCCGATACCGATACCCGATACCAATACAAGTCAATGGGACTCAAGTATCAGACGGTATCCCTGATAGTTCCCAGGGTCTGAAGGAGAGGAAACTCTCCTTCAGGCCCTGGGATCCATATTAATGTGTAAAAGAAAGAATTAAAATAAAAAATATTGCTATACTCACCTCTCCGACGCAGCCTGGACCTCACCGAGGGAACCGGCAGCGTTCTTTGCTTAAAATGCGCGCGTTTACTTCCTTCCGTGACGTCACGGCTTGTGATTGGTCGCGTGCCGCCCATGTGGCCGCGACGCGACCAATCACAGCAAGCCGTGACGTAATTTTCAGGTCCTCAATGCCTAATTCTAGGCATTCAGGATTTTAAAATTACGTTCCGGCTTGTGATTGGTCGCGTCGCGGTCACATGGGCGGCACGCAACCAATCACAAGCCGCAACGTAATTTTAAAATGCGCGCGTCTCCTGCCTCCCGTGACGTCACGGCTTGTGATTGGTCGCGTCGCCCATGTGACCGCGACACGACCAATCACAAGCCGGAACGTAATTTTAAAATCCTGAATGCCTAGAATTAGGCATTGAGGACCTGAAAATTATGTCACGGCTTGCTGTGATTGGTCGCGTCGCGGCCACATGGGTGGCACGCGACCAATCACAAGCCGTGACGTCACGGAAGGAAGTAAACGCGCGCATTTTAAGCAAAGAACGCTGCCGGGTCCCTCGGTGAGGTCCAGGCTGCGTCGGAGAGGTGAGTATAGCAATATTTTTTATTTTAATTCTTTCTTTTACACATTAATGTTGTTTCGATACCGATACCCGATACCACAAAAGTATCGGATCTCGGTATCGGAATTCCGATACCCGCAAGTATCGGCCGATACCCGATACTTGCGGTATCGGAATGCTCAACACTAGTAGTAAGTGTACCTGTGTCCTCTCTTCTGCAGGGGACTCTCTCCAGACGATTTCACACAAACTGAGGAACAGTCCATTACAACTTTAACAATAACATCTTTACTGGTTCCTTTACACAGCACATCCTTGTACTTCACAGCTTTTAGCACAGGTTGCACAATACAGTTATCTTCATCTTTCCCTGCGCTTCTCATGGCTACACAGACGGTCTCTCAGCATTCTCCCTGTTTGCCTCTGCCATGGTTAGACACTCTTCTGTCTGTTTCGCCCCAGACGTCAGATCATCTGTACCCAAAGTCAGTTGCCACATGGTGAGTGACCTGCCCTTCTGTACTGCCATAGCTTTTTCTGTGGTACTTCCTATGGTCTCCAGTACATTACGGGGACCTACCACCTTTAACGGTAACGCAGCACCAGCCCATGAGACAAGTCACCACATCATGGAGTCTCCTGCGTCCCTGTACTCTCCTGGCCTTTCCTTCACCTTCTGCATCACACTGCTGTTTCCCACTCTAGCTCTATCCTGTTGTTGTCCTGGCCTGTGGCTAAGGATGGCTGGGCTCCTGTCTTAAAACGTTACGGAGCTAACTGCCCTGACAGGGCGCTCCTGCCTAACTTATTCAAATTCTAGATGTTTCTCAGGTAAACGGCTGTTAGCTCCTCCCACATAACTATTTACACTCTGAGCATCTCTATATCCCCATCTAGTGGGCCAAACAGGGTACTACACTTTCCCTATCATAAACTATGCACATCTTCTTATACATAGCAGCAGAAATAAATATGTACATTATGAAACATACCTAATAGCAGTAGTCAAAGGTAAAACATAGCATTAAGCATAAATATACCTTATCACCAGTCGCACTGCCAGATAGGACGTGTCCGCACACAAGCTGCAGAATTTAAAGGTGCATTGCCTCCCAAAAGCTATAAAGCAACAGGTGGCTGGGTGGCCCTAAATAGCTGCTGATGTATCGGGTCGGTGGGCATATGCTCCCGGCCCAGCTCGCTCCTGAGTATAGAATATCTTAAAGTTTATTTCTGCACAGCTGAAAACCAGCATGCAACATTTTAAAGGAACATGCAAATTTGTCCTCTAAAAGGAGCAAAAAGGTTAAAAAACTGCAATAATATCACAAGACAAAAATGAAAAATCACTTAAAAAAATACTGCTAACAATCCTTTAAATAGGTATTTTTCTTTTCGCTAACATAAATGTAATAAAAAATGTAATGCTTGGGAACTTTATGAAGCAAACAGACCTATTTATACCCTTGTTCTTGAAGGTCATGTAAGTTAGTTTGGTTTTCTATCTTCCCTCATTCTTTAATTCCTTCCATCCTTCTTCCCTTTCCTGTCTTATACCCTAACCTGCTTCCTTTCCCCCTTTCCCTTCTTATTTCCTTCCTCCTTTCTTTAACCATGTTTTCTTCCCTATCTTTTACCTGCAAAAATAATCCATTTTGTTCACAGTCAGAGTTTTTGCATCTTCCCTCCCTCCCTTCCCATCTCCCTCCCTATCTCCCTTCTTACCTCCCTCCTTCCCTCCCTTTCTTTAATTCTTTCTTTCTTATTCCTTTTCATATGAGCCAAAGGGAGCTTTTGGGATACTGTAACTGTAATGCTATTGTAGGAACTCAAGGATTCTGATAGCCTGGGGCAATGAACAGACAGAGATGGGTTTCTTTAGTGCAAATAGTGTATTTGTACAACAGCAATAACACCCAAAACAATATACTGATAACCCACAGTGTCCTAGAAAGAAACGAGTCCTTGAAATATATACAGCAAATCGGCGGAGTTCTTAAGGCAGAGTCCTCAGCAAGGTGAGTGTGGCGGGTGACATGGTGCAGATCCAAACACTGTCGGCACAGAAAGAGTCAAATCCAGGTATGAAGTAAACACAGGGAAGTCCAGAACAAGTTCACAAGTTCATCCCAGGTGTGACATGAACACGGGTAAGTCCAGAAACTAGTTCTCAAGTTGATCCCAAATGTGGCATAAACACGGGTAAGTTCAAAAACAGGTTCACATTAAAGTATTATACTGGTGTTGTTTCCAACAGCTCCCACCGGGGGGAGTAAATGAAGGATTAAGTAGCAACACTCAGTCCCGAAACAAGTCCTGAAACAAAGTTCTTACCAGAAGGAGTGAACCGAGGGTTAAGTTCCAAGTCAGCAGACTAATGATAACCTAATGATAACCTAGAGAGTGTAGCTTACAAATGCAGGAAATGTCCAGAGCCAGAAGTAGAGACACACTCAGAACCAGCAGCTGAGCTGAAGGAGAACAGAATCAGAATACTCCAGCAAAGAGGCTGACACCTGACCCGGGTTTTAAACAAACGAACAGGAAGTAGGGCAGACCAAAACAGCAAACTCCATCTTAACAAAGGGCAAAATCATTCACAAGGTGACTTATAAAACCCGGAATACTGACAGTAACTTGGCCCAGGGCTGTGTGGGGGCTTTATCTACAGGGGCGCTATGCCTTTTCAGTCAACATGATGCTGGTGACCTCGGCTGGCCAGTACCAGATGGTGTAACATTCAATGAAAACAGTCCAACCAAATTTAAACAGTCTTTTACTGAACATCAATTTGGTGGGAATTATGTAAAAATAGATAGTGGGCGCATTACTTCACTAACATTTCATTTACAACATGGAGCATCTTCACACATGGTCTCTCTACCTCTTCCAGGCATACTTGTTTCTGTCCCCAAGTTCCTCTGATGCCTTGGAACTACTGCTCGGGGTACTCTCTTTGTCTCACATTCCCTGTTCCATCCTGGCCCATTACCTCTCTCTATTGCGGACTCAGGGTCGAACAGCTAGATGTCCTGTCTCAGGACCTGTCTCCGGTAAATCACCCTGTGCTTCTATCTCTTTTCCTTTCTCTTCTCAAGATCATGCTATCCTCTTCCTCAGCCTCCACTCACTTTGGGGACACCCAACTCATGTGGCTCTGCTGAGTACTCAGCCAAAAGGTCTGTTCTAGCTAGGCCCTGTCTGATTCACTACCAGGAAGTCATCCCTGATCTTGTTGCATATCCCCTTCCCCTCTGGGCTAATCCCAACTCATAACTCTATCCATACCTACCTTTTTACTGGGCAGAACACAACTCTATCATATAACAGAGTAAAACATTGTTGTGCATCACAGCACATATCAACAAGGGGAAACGTGCACAAATTCCATCTTCTTACAATACCATAAGATCCAGCAAATCTGTGAGACTGCATCAACTGCATTCACTATATATACGTCCCTGTCTCTATCAATCTTACTTTCTTTCCTTCCCCTTCTTCATTTTTTTCATTCTTCCTCCCTTTCTTCCTTGCTTATTCCAAAAAGGTGAAAAGTACCTGACATACTGTATATTTGAACAAAGTGTAAAATTCTATTTCTTAGCTCCTTTTTCTCTATAGACATCCCTATGATTATAACTTTGCAGTGGCTCCCTGAAGTTCTCACTGCTGTTTATGTACATTATTCATTCTCTAACAACATTAAGGTAGGAATGGTTCATTTCTTTAACAAGGGACATAAATACAATACTGACTGAACTGCTATTGTAAGCAGCACCTGTCAAGAGTATGCAAGAAAGAATGTGTCTTCTCCCTGTCACTGGAAATTCCCAAAAGCGCCTTTCACACCATTTTTTTGGTGTCCTTTTTCATTTAAACTTATGGAAAGTATTTCTGAAGCAGATGTCTATAGAGTAATACCATTTTGACATTTGTGGAATAAGTAAAGAATACTTTTTATTTCAATACAATAGTATAAGACTTTACACTAAGGAATAGATATGTTTTAAGTCATATATATGATATCATTCATTATTGAAGTCAGTGAGACAAAATTTTTAGTGGCATACATGTGTTATGATAGTGCCACAACTCACTAAGGAAAATAGGTAACACACTGAAAACTGCAACTGACTCTTGCTGGGTTCTGTACAGGCTAGAGATCCCGACCCTGCTGTCCCTAGTGATTCCTGCATGAGCTGAGATATCCATAACCCCAGACTAGACAATGGCAACTTGGATCTATGCTTCCTGAAAGGCCTTCGAGCGCTTCGTGTTCTTCCTAAAGAACCGGAGGGCAGAGCTGAGAGCAAATGACCTGCAATAAGGACTATGTGCTGAAATAAGAAGAGATCCCATCGTGAATAAAACAATCCACCAAATACAAAATAAAGGTTTAAGTGTGTATTGTGCCCCCTATTTCCAAAAAGAAACAGAAGATAGGTGTAGAGTAAAGAAGATAAACAGCAGAGAGATAAACCCTAGCTGGTCTTTCACTGCATGGTTTAAACTACAGCAGTATGGCTGGACATCCAAATGAGACTATCACCAGCAGGAAATAACAGCATGTGGAAAGTAGATAAAGCTGTACACCTGTAACCCTAAAAAGATTGAAGCATGGATAATAGAAACTAAACACCTGGAGAAAAGGCATATCTGCTGTGGCTTGGCAGACAGAGAAGCTGGCCACAAGGCACATGCTCAAGGGTTCGAACCTAGATTCATTACAGTACCCCCTTCAATGAGGGCCACTGAACTCACTGAGTTGCCCAACGCTGGTAACAGAACTCTCTCATTAGGCAATCTGCATGCAAATCTTCCACATCAACCCAGGAATTATCCTCCGGAACTAAACTTTTCCATTTAACGAGATATTACAGTCGATGTCTGACACATCTGTTACCCAAAACTCGTTCCATCTCATACTACTTGTCCTCCTCCAAGTCAACCTCACTGATGTCCTGAGGACCCGGCATCCCCTAAAACTTTTTAAGAAGATGGGAGTGGTAGGAATTATTAATCGTCCATGGAACTGGGTGTTGAAGCTTGACCTTCACAGGATTAATGATCTTAATTACCTTATACGGACCAACAAATTTAGGAGCACATTTCCTTGATAGAACTTTAAGATGGAGATTTTTTTGAGGATAGCCAAACAAAGTCTCCAACCTTGAAGACAGGG
The DNA here is from genome assembly GCF_051348905.1 of Ranitomeya variabilis. Lineage (NCBI taxonomy): Eukaryota > Metazoa > Chordata > Amphibia > Anura > Dendrobatidae > Ranitomeya > Ranitomeya variabilis. The sequence continues at coordinate 242,403,472 of NC_135232.1, read as the reverse complement.
GCACACCTACTTCTGCAGTTCGTAATTCTCTTGGTCCAATCGCAAGTTATAAAAAGACCTTTTTCAACCTTAATCAAATGAGAAGAATATCTTTCATCCTCTGGGACCGCAGACTGCAAATGAGAATTTTTTAAAAAAAACTGGATGAAAACCTCCACAACAAATAAAAAGGGGAGGTATCGGTAGCGGTAGAGGTGCTGTTATCTAATGCGATCACAGCCAGAGGAAGAAAATCCACCCATTCCTCTTGATTAGATGAAACAAAACATCTTAAATAATGTTCTAATTCTTGGTTCATTTTCTACATCTGCCCATTTGTCTCAGGATGATAACCTGAGGAGAACAAAAGCTTAATTCCTAATCTTTTTAAAAAGTTAAGCCAAAAGCTAACCAAAAACTGAACCCCTTCTCTCGGAAATAATGTTTTTAGGAACACCATGTAACTTAACGACGTGGGTGACACAGTTCCATGTAAAAGTTTGGGCACCCCTGGTCAAAATTGTTATTGTGAGCAGTTAAGCAAGTTGAAGATGAAATGATGTCTAAAAGGGCTAAAGTTAAAGATAACACATTTCCTTTGTATTTTTGATAAAAATATATATATATCATTTAATCTGTTATATTTTACAAGTTGTAAAAATGGACTAGTAGGCTAATGCAAAAGTTTGGGCACACTGCATTGTTAGTACCTAATAGCACCCCCCTTTTGCAAGTATCACAGTGAACTCTGTATGTAGCCAGCCAAGAGTCTTTCAATTCTTGTTTGAGAGATTGTAATCCATTTTTACTTGGAAAATTCTTCCAGTTCTGTGAGATTCTTGGATTGTCTACCATGGACTTCCTATTTTGAGGTCTAGCCACAGATTGTCAATGATGTTCTGATCAGGGATTTGTAGTGCTATTGTAAAACCTTCAGCTTGCACTTTTTAAGGTAGTCTATTGTGCATTTTGACTTGTGTTTAGGATCATTATTAGTGATGAGAGAGTGTGCTCATTACTCGAGATTTCCGAGCATGCTCAGGTGTTCTCCGAGTATTTTGAGCGTGCTCATAGATTATGTTTGTGTCGCCGCATCTGCTGCATGATTTGCGGCTGTTAGACAACTTGAACACATGCAGGGATGGCCTGTTTGTTAGGGAATCCCCACATGTAGTCAGGCGCAAATCATGCAGATGCAGTGACACAATCATAATCTACAAGCATACCCAAAATACTCAGAGAACACCCAAGCATGCTCAGAAATCTCGAGTGATGAGCACACTCGCTCATCACTGATCATTATCTATCTGTAAAAGCCATCCGCATTTCAACTTTGGCTTTTTTACAAATGGTGTTATGTTTGCATCAAGAATTTGTTGAAATTTAATTGAATCCATCGTTTCCTCTACCCGTGAAATGTTCCCCTTGCCATTGACTGCAACACAACCCCAAAGTATGGCTGATCCACCCCCCCCCCCCATGCTTAATGGTTGGTGAGATATTCTTTTCCTGAAATTCTGTACCCTATTCACTACACACATATCTTTGGTCATTGTGGCCAAACAGTTCTATTTTAACTTCATTGGTCTACAGGACTACAGGACCTTTTTCCAACAATGCATCAGGCTTGTTTAGATGTTCTTTTCCACACTTCTGACACTGAATTTTATGGTGAAGATGCAGGTGAGATTTTCTTCTGATGACTCTTCCATGAAGGTCATATTTGTGCAGGGGTCTCTGAACAGTAGTACCAAAACTCCAGAGTGTGCTAAATCTTTCTGAAGGTCTTTTGCAGTGAAGCGGGGGTTCTGATTTGCCTCTCTAGCAATCCAATGAACAGCTCTCTCTGAAATTTTGCTTGGTCTTCCAGATTTTATCTTAACCTCCACTATTCCTGTTAACAGCCATTTTCTAATTACATTTCGAACTGAGAAAAGGACAATATGAAAATGATTTGCTTTCTTCTTTTCCTGCTCTGTTTCCACCATTTTCATTTTTAGAGTGCTAGGCAGCTGCTTAGAAGAACTCATGGCTGCTCTTTTTTAGCACAAGATATGAGGAGGCTGGGTTATTATAAATCTGGGAGATTTGCATCACCTGGCCTTTCCTAACGATGATTCTGAACAAGTCATAATCCTTACAGGCTAATTAAAATCTGAAACCTTGGTAAAAGTTATCTGAGCACACAAATTTCCAAGGGTGCCCAAACTTTTTAACGGCCTGTTTTCCTTTTTATAATTTTTAAAATGTAAAAAATTACAATATATTTTTTGTTCGCCTGCAATACAAAGGAAATGTATCATCTTTAACTTTAGGCCTTTAGGGATCATTTGATCTTCAACTTGCTTAACTATTCACAATAACAGTAATTTTGACCCAGGGTACCCAAACTTTTACATACCACTGTAAACAATGTAGTTAAACTCTTAGCCGTATGCAATATTATTAGAGGAACCAAGTGAACCATCTTGTTGAAACAGTCCACCACCCCCATACTACAGTATTACCACCAGAATCAGGCAAATCCGTGACAAAATTCATGGACAAATGAGTGAAAGGTTGAGACGGACCATAAATAGGCAAAAGAAATTCCTGCCGGGCTGGTGAGAGGCATTAGAACTGGTGCAAATTTTGCACTTATGAACATACTTAACCGCTCTCCAGGTGGCAGGGAAACTAGTATGTCTGGCCATCACAGAGTCATGCAATTGATTAACAAGATCAGTGAGAAGCGAGGACGGCACAAAAAGCTTGCCGGGTGACAAGAACTCCAGTGCACCAATCTGAGATTCCACAAAGCACTGTCTGAGATCAATCCCCAAAGCACCCACCACCATGCCTTCACTAAGAAATTTGACTGGATTTTCAACAAAGCTACGTGATAAAGAATCAGCCTTAACAGTCTTACTACCAGGGAGATACATAACAGAAAAATCAAACCAAGCGAAATAGGGGGCCCACTGAGCCTGTCTAGAATTCAAGCTCTTAGCAGCGTCAGCATACAGTACATTTTTGTTATCAGTACAAAATGGTAATCTATGTCTAGTCCCCTCCAACCAATGCCTCCATTCCTCTAAAACTCTCTTGACAACCAAGACTTCCCGATCTAATATATTATATTTGTACTCTGCTTGTGAGAATAAAAAAAACATAAGGATGAAAGTAACCATCCTTCTTCTGTGAAAGAACAGCGCTCATCCACACAGAAAAGAGGTGTTTACCTCAACCACAAAAGGCAAATCAACCTCGGGTTGACTGAGGACAGGAGCTGTAGAAAAGACAATTAGGAAAAGCACCAACAGCCTGTACAGTCAGTATCCTTCTTGGTCATATCAGTAAAAGGTTTGACTATGACTCAGAAGTTCTTAATGAACTTACAATAACAATTAACAAAACCTAAGAACCTCTGTAAAGCTCTAAGATTTTTAGGTTGTACATAATCAAGGACGGCCTGTACCTTATCGGGATCCATCTGAGAACCTTTAGCAGAGAACAAATGACCCAAAAATCTGCTGCACCTCAAATTTACACTTCTCTAGCTTGAAAAACAGATGATTGTCATGAAGAACCTGAAGCACCTGTTGAACATGCTCCCGATGCTCCTCACAAGAGCCTAAGTAAATCAAAATATCATCCAAGTATATCACCACAAATCTACCCATCAAAGAAGAAAAAATATAATTTATGAAGTTCTTAAACACTTTTGGAGCATTGTTCAGACTAAATGACATCACCACATTTTCAAGTGAGCTTTGGGTGTATGGATGTCTTTCACTCATCACCTAGGCAAACACATAAAAAGGATAAAAGGTTACATCCCTCTCTCAGATCCAGCTTAGAAAACTAACTGGCCACTGCTAATTGCTTAAACAGATCAGGGATAATTGGTAATGGATATGGATTATGTACAGTGATCTTATTAATCTCTCTAAAATCCAAACAAGGACACAAACCTCCATCTTTTGCCTTAACAAAGAAAAATCAGACCACTGGTGAAGTGGAAGGCCTTATGCGACCCATGGAAAGAGTCTTTTGAATGCAATTTTTCAAGGCATCACTTTCACAAAGAGAGAGGTTAAACAGATGAGATTTATGCAATTTTACAAAAGTTCTGAAAAAATCTGAAAGAAGAGATCTCATAGATAGGGATGAGCGGACTCGTGGAAGTTTGTGTTCATCCAAACTTTACTCCAAAGTTCGGTTCAGGTACAAGAACATGACCTGAACCCAATATAAGTCAATGGGGACCTGAACTTTAGTGCTGTAAAATAGCTGTAAAATGGTTGTAGTAAGCAAAATGGGATAAGAGCAGGACAATTGTCCTGCATATAAATGTGGATAGGGAAATACTTAAAATAACAAAGAATAAAAAAATATATAAAAATAATAATCTTAAATCAAGAGGCAGAGGTCCAAGTTGAGAAGTGGAGCAGTGCCTTGCACTTGGTATTTGTTAATAAAGAAATTAAATAAACCAGCCAAGGGAAAACAGAGAGCTGTGAGCTGGGCTTATGCTTGTAAAGGGACAATATCCATCGAGCTTCCCAGCTTATTAATATCAGCTGTCTGTTTTGCCTTTGCTGTATATTAAAAAGGGGGGACCCCCCAAAAATGAGGTGGGGTGCCCCTATTTTAAATAACCAGTAAAGCAAAGCAGAAAGTCATGGGGCTGATATTATTAGGCTGGGAAGGGCCATGGATATTGGCCACTTCCCAATCTAATAAGACCAGCCCTCAGTGGCCCCAGAAATGGCACATTAATTTCATGCCCCATTTCTGGCGCTTAGCCTTGGCTCTTCCCAATTGCACTGGTGTGGTGGAAAATGGGGTAATGGGATCATGGGGTTGATGTCAGCTGTGTAATGTTCACTGATATCAAGCCCACAGGTTAGTAATGTACAGGCGTCTATCAGACACCCCCGTTACTAACGCAGTAACTAAAAAGAGAAGAAAATAAATTGAAAAATATCTTTATTTGAAAAAAATCCCCCAAAATTTCCCCTCCTTTCCTCCCTGTATTACAAAAAAAAAAAAAAAAATCCAGAGCGATAATAATGATAATAATAATAATCCACAGACTGTAATCCATACTATGGAGGTCGAACAGTGATTCCAGTTCTCTTTATCCAGTATATGGAACTCCGTGAGACCTGACTGCTGTGAACTGAGGTGACCTCAGTATTTATCACACGGTGATTCAAACAGGTGCAGAGAGAAACTCAAGTCCACAACACTTGGTGCAAATAATAAACGCAGCTTAGCAGTCTATAGGAAACTTCAGAGGAAAATGCAATCAAGCAGAAAGTCTATGAAGCACAGTTATTCTTGAGGATACTTGACACAAATAAATCCTTGTCTTAGTCCAGGCACAGATAGATATGCTTATAGGCAGTTCAAATCATATCTTAGCTCAACCAGGGAGGCCTGGTTAATAGTCTCAGGTTATTGCAAAGCAGCAACAGCTTACATGACCAGCAAATGCAGATGGAAGTAAACACGAACAGCAGATGAAGGAGGATTACTGGAAACTTGTGTATGCAGCAGGAACTCAGAGCAGAGTAGCAGGATCACCACACAGGTTCACAGGAGCAGGTGTATAGCCAGGGAGTAATCAGAGGTCAGGAGCTGGATGCAAGGCAGAATACTCTAGCACAGACTGAAGGCTGGGGTGGAGTTTTATAGCAGGAGACACAGTGCACATGAGACCAAAGACGCCATCTTGAAAAAGGGCAGTAAAGCACAAAAGGTAAAAATTGTTCAGAGTACTGACAGTTACTGCAGTTTCCAGCTGCTGGAACCCCTAGAGGTAGTGAACTGGAACAGCAAAAATTCCCCCAAGATTTAACCTCGAGAGTCTCTCAATTGATGGTAGGATTGTGTTTCACCAACCAGGGCATACCCATCACAACTTTATCTGGTAAGGAACTAAACACCATGAATGACATAGATTCTGTTGCTACTCCCTATAGGTGGCAATCCTTGCTACTTCCAATAGGTGGCACTAGAGTTCTAGTCCTCTTCCTCTCTGAAGAGACAATTTGCATATTTCCCAGATGAGCATTGCGGCTTTAAGTCTCCTCACCTCAACATGCTTAACATGTCACTTTCTGCAAGCAGAAACGATACTTCTTGGATCCCGGTCAGACGCCTCTCAATCAGCCAAACCAGATCTCCACTTTGCACTAACGAGGGACACTACCCCAAAACACAGTGTCTGCAAATTGAGATTCTAGTTTGGATTTTATCCTAAGTCATGTGACAAGGCTTGTTAAAGGGTCGACATTGACTGTTAGGATTGCTACTTCCAATAGGTGGCACTAGAGTTCTAGTCCTCTTCCTCTCTGAAGAGACAATTTGCATATTTCCCAGAGGAGCATTGCAGCTTTAAGTCTCCTCACCTCGACATGCTTAACATGTCACTCTCAGCAAGGAGAAGCGATACTTCTTGGATCCCATAGATTCTGTGTGTAACACTCCCACTCTCATGCACATTCTCATCCTTAGAAGTAACATGACTTTGGGTAAGGGAAGAATTATTAATTGTAGATATTTGAATAGAATGACCTAGAGTTGAAACTGTGTACCTACACTCGATAGCAAAATCACTGTCAAGGAGTTCTAAGGCGGAACCTGAGTCAACAAAAGCTGAGGTAACTATAACTTCAAATTTGATACCAAAAGACACTTGTAAAAAACAACCAGTAATATGCTTGAGAGATAACGTGAAACCTTTAAAACCAGTGTCCTTATATATTAATCTTTTTTTTTCTTTCCCTTTACCTTTAAGAAATTAATTATTGCATCTGAAACACTGAACCACTACATGACCCGTTCGTCATCAGTATACACAGAAATGAGCAGGTATGTAATGCCACTTGCCAGCACCCATGCATGTCTCCCCTTCTCCCTCCATGCAGGGATGCCAGCATACTCACCACCCCGGCTGTGGTCCTAGACATGCTTCCTGTCTTCATGTTTTGTGCATGCTGTTCTTTCCAGCGGCGCATGAACGCTCCCCTGCTCTTAAAGGGGCAGCGTGTGTGCATAGTTAAATGACTCAGCCAATCGCTGGGAGACATTTAGTATAAAGGTAGACCTGCAAGATGGCTCCAAGCTAATAGCTGGGAGGCATCTTGTTTAATAGGCATCGTCCCCAATAGGGAGGTGCTGAATTGGGTAGTATGGTAGTCTACTAGTGAGTTGTAAGGTCCCCTGGTCCTGGTGTGGCCAGTGTCCTGAAACTGAAGTCCCTAGTTCTTGTGCAGCCATTCCTGAACCTATAGTCTCTGGTCCTAAATTGTACAGTTCCTGAACTTTGTCCCCCAGTCCATGTCCAACCAGTCCCTGAATCACTATGCGAGTATTCCATGTATCCAGACTCTCCTAACAGTCTCCAAATCAGCCCTGTCTGAGACTCTGTCAGTAACCATTCTGCCCATGGATCCTGAACCTAGTAGTCTGAATAGAGACTGAGTCCATGTGAGTAACCATTCTGCAGAGGCTCCTGAACCTAGTAGTCTAAACGGAGCCCGAATCCTATCCGTGTCTGCACGGAGACTGCCTAGGAGTGGTACTTGGCAGCTACCTGCAGTTCAAGACTGACTCCACCATCTGGACCTCCGGTGAATACCAGGTAGCCACTTAGCTACACCTCTCTCCTAGGTAAGCACGGCTCCGTCGCACAGTGGGTCCATGAATCACGTTCCACACCTGCGTTCGTAACAAGATGTTCTAAGTTCTATTCCCTCTTTGGACTCTCTGCAGGCTCCAATTGGCATCAGTTCTCCTGCCTCAATCGGATGTGAGGGAGAAGTAACTGAAGCACCCTAAAATGTGTTCTTATCCCTTAGATTTCTGTCCAAACACACTACCAATGACAAGGCCTTTTCCAGGGACAACGGGGAGTATAAACCATCATATCTCTTATCTGGCTAAAAAGACCTTGTCAGAATTGAATGTAGAGAGATGGGTAATTCTAGTAGGTTTCCACTGCCCAACATCTGAACTGAGAGCAGTAGTCCTCCAGTTTACGATTTCCCTGAACCAACCTGTGGAAATTATTTATTATAATACATTTATTTATTTGTTATGCTTTGTTTATATAGCGCTATCATATTCCACAGCAATTTACATACATATCATCGCTGTCCCCAATGGGGCTCACAATTTAAATTCCCTATCAGTATGTCTTTTGAGTGTGGGAGGAAACCAGGGTACCCGGAAAAAAACCATGCTAAAACATGGGGAGAATATACAAATTACTTGCAGATGCTGTCCTTGTTGGGATTTGTGCCCATGACCTCAGTGCTGCAAAGCAACAGTGCTAACCACGGAGCCACTGTGCTGACCAACGTAAAGTGGAGGATTACAACAGCAACTTTATCAAGGACGTCATAAATGAGCCCCAGAGCATAGTAAAAAAAGCATTAACTGAGGAAAACAATAGATAATCCTCAGGCAGAGAAAATGCCCAAGCCTGAGGTTGTCCACGGTTCAACAACTGAACATTACCCATGCATTGACTCTCTCTTCTGGATGAAGATGCACACTCCAGTACTTTACGCTGCACTCAACACGGCAGATAAAGTACACCTGTGCAGGAGCCACGGCAGGAAGCAAAGAAGAGGACATCATCGTATGAAGATGGGAGGTGCCGGACCCAGATCGCGATGCCCATCGAACCGGACCGAACCGGGTCCGCCCCTGGTTGAGTATAATCTAACTTGTTTTTCTTATCTTGCAGGTTACATCGGGGGCTTATCTACTGCATTACAGAATGCTGTAAATTAGAGAGATGCCATCCCCGGATTGGAGTGGATGGGTCATCCTTGATCAAATGGAAGTTGATGTGAAGGCTCTGGGCCCTGAGCATGTGCAAGCAATAGAAACTATGCTGTGGGAAAATCAGACCGCATTCGCCCATCACGCTGAAGGTTTCGGCTGTACTGAAGCCATCACGCATGAGATACCGACTGGGGAAGCTCGTCCAATTCGAGAACGATACCGGCAGATCCCGCCCAAGATGTAACAAGAGGTGAAAACATTACTGAGGCAGATGCTGGATTCAGGAGTGGTGCAGAGTAGTCAGAGCCCTTGGGCAGCCCCGGTGTTGCTCATCAAGAAAAAGGATGGGACCATCCGGTTCTGTGTAGATTACAGGAAACTCAATGCCTGCACTGTACGAGACTCGTATCCGTTGCCCCGCATTGAGGAATCCTTGACAGCGTTGGGGAAAGCCAAGTACTTCTCCACCCTGGACCAAGCAAGCAGATACTGGCAAGTAGCCGTGGCAGAGAAAGACAGAGAAAACCGCCTTCATCCTCCCTATAGGGCTGTTCGAGTTTTACTGGATGCCCTTCGGGCTCTCCAATGCTCCTGGCACCTTTCAACGGCTGATGGAAAAGTGTTTGGGAGACTTAAATTTTGAGGCTACCCTGGTCTATCTGGATGACATCATTGTGTTTTCAGCCTCATTCGAAGAACACCTTGCCCGGCATAGACAGGTACTCGGAAGACTGCGGGCCCATAACCTGAAGGTGAAGCCAAAGAAGTGCCACCTCTTCAAGAGAGAGATCGAGTACCTGGGCCACATAGTGTCACAAGATGGAGTTCTACCCTCGCCATAAAAAGTGGCTGCTATCCAGAAGTGGCCAGTCCCTCGAACAGTGAGAGGACTCCAGGCCTTCCTGGGACTCGCTGGGTACTACCGTCAGTTTGTTAAAGACTTCGCGAAGGTGGCAGGTCCTCTCAATGAGTTGCTGAGGGGGACTGCTGGAGTGCCGAAGACCCAGCGCATCCCCTGGGCACAGGGACAAGACGAGGCCTTCCAGGCTATAAAGAATGCCCTTACCTCGGCCCCGATTTTGGCCTCCGCAGACTTCGATCAACCGTTCCTGTTGTACACAGATGGTAGCCTTCATGGACTTGCTGCAGTACTTTCTCAGATACAGGATGGACATGAGAGAGTCATCAGGTATGCCAGCAGGTCCCTGCGAGACAGCGAAAGAAACCCTCACAATTACAGCTCCTTCAGGTTAGAGCTCCTGGCCCTGGTGTGGGCAATGACAGAAAAGTTTGCAGGCTTCCTGACAGGTACCAAGATTCAAGTTCAAACAGACAATAATCCCCAGGCCCACCTTGAGAATGCTAAATTGGGGGCCTTAGAACAACGGTGGGTGGCTCGCCTAGCCAAGTTCGACTTTACCATCCGTTATCGCTCTGCTACCGAAAACGCAAATGCTGATGGGCTGTCAAGAGTGACTGTGGAGACTCCAGTGGGGGATCTTGATGAGCAACTCGAAGAGGAGGAAACCCCAGACTTTCGTAAGTTTAAGCCCCCAATGGTTGCGGCCCAGTCAAGAAGGGAGGCCTGCGCATTATCCCGGTCCCTGGGGAGAACCAATGAGGAATGGGGACACGTTCAGGATGAAGATGAAGGGCTGAGACAGATGAAATGGTGGGTAACGCAAAAGCGGAAGCCTGGCAAACAAGAGAGAGATGATCTGGACTCTGAAATGAGGAGTGTGTTGCACCAGTGGGATAGACTGGAAGTGTGAGAGTCAGTGATATATCGTAAGAGGCAACAGCCAAAAGATATGGAAGTAAGGTGGCAAGTGGTCATCCCAGAAAGAATGGCTCAAGAAGTAGCTAAAAAAGCCCACGAATTTGGAGCGCACTTCGGCCCCACAAAGACCTACCAATGATTCCAGCGGTATGTGTATTGCCCCCGGTTGGAGCTTGTGGTGAAAGAGGTTTGCTGGCAATGTCGAGTATGTGACCTCATTAAGAGTACTGAACAGAGGGCACCCATCCAGACCATACAAACTAAGGAACCGCTAGAAGTCTTGACGATCGACTATCTCCTCGTGGGACACTCGGCCCGGGGGCTGCAATACTGTTTGGTGATGACCGATCATTTCTCTACGTTCGCAGTAGTCACTCCGACTAGAGATCAGACTGCGGAATCGGTGGCGTGAGCCATCTGTCAAGACTTCATCCGGGTGTATGGGTGCCCAAAGCGCATCCACTCCGACCAAGGCGCATGTTTCCAAGGCAAGGTGATGGAAGAATTGTATCGCATGTATGGCATTGAGCGGTCCCGGACCACTCCTTACCACCCTCAAGGCAACGGAGCTTGTGAATGCTTCAACAGAACCTTACTTCAAATGCTGAGAACGTTGGAGGAGGATAAGAAGGCGTGTTGGCCAGACTATCTGCCAGAATTGGTCTGGACCTACAACAATCGGGTCCACTCCACCACGGGTTATACCCCCTATCTACTGTTGTTTGGAAGAGCTGGATGAGAGATCATTGAGCTGAATTTGGAACAGCCAGAGGAGCTGATGGAGCAAACTGTCACCTCATGGGTGAAAGAGCATCGGCAACGATTGCAAACAATACGGCGGTTGGCGGGTCAGCAGCTGCAAGAAAAAGAACATACAGGCCGCAAACCGACTCAAGAGTTACCGCTCCAACCTGGAGACAGAGTATTAGTCAGAGAGAAACGCCCTAAGGGAAAACTAAGTGAGAGATGGTACAAGGTTATCGAGCGAGTGTATGCTAACGGCCCTGTCTACAAGGTACAGATTGAGAATGGGGCATCCGCCCCTAGAGTACTTCACAGAAATATGCTGCGGCCTTGCCGGTCTGAGGTCTGTTCTACGCCATTGTCGCCTGAAGGCGCCACTCCACTTCCTGAATCTGTCATGCCTGATGGTGAAATCGATGATGAGTGGTGGACCGTCCCTGACACAGTAGGGGGTCCTCAGCCACACAGAGACGGTAATCCCATGGATGTACCAGTACCGTTGAGACCAGGACGAGACCAGACAAGAGCTCACAATGTCTCCTGCAACAAGTGTTCCTCTGGAAGATAGTCAAGCCTTGCCTGACAGCCAAGAGCTTCGGAGATCCCAGAGGTCTAATGCAGGGGTTCCACCAGTCCGATATGTAGAACAGTGTGCTCTGTCTGTTTTTTCACCTTTGTTGCCTCCTCTATAGGTGCTGTTTCCGCATTGCACGTTCCTTCATTACGCTTCAACCTTGATTCTGTGATGGCCGAGGACGACCATCATTAAGAAGGGAGGCATGTAACAGGGTTATGGTGTTATGGACAGTAACACGCTGCCACTTTAAGAGACAGCACCCCCTTGACTGGTGTGTTGGAATGTTCTGCTTCTCCCTGCTATAGACTGTGAAGATGAGCTGCCCTTGAATTAGGGGAGGAGTTGAGCCTGAACTGTGTGTGTGAGCTGAAGCTGCTACAGAGAGAACTTTGTTATACTAACCAATGTCCCGTATAATAAATCTGGCACTTCAAATACATTATAAACACCACATGGTTGCCCACCGGGTAACCATAACAAAGAGATCCAGAATAATATTAATAAAGGCTTTATTTGAAAATTTGATAAAATGCATAAAAAATGCCCGAGCACCATAACATAAGGTGGAGGCTATATGCAATACATCATATCTACATATCACTTTGCATGGTAATGGTATCATTGTAATATATTAACTTCTGTACATTTTAAACTGCCTAAGCATGCCCAGAGTATATAAACAATAGTAATGTACATGAATAGTTTATATGGCCATATCTACCTGCAAGCAACACAGCGTTCCACCTCACCCCAACGCACGTTTTGCACCAGGCTTCTTCCGGGGGCGTGACTGGGGTGGGTAAGTGCGGGGTTTTATCTTGGCTATCCGCCAATAATAAGCGGTCAACACGAACATGTGACCTGAAGTGTATTGGAGCGGTAACCTGATGATTATGGCGCTTGCACCGCCGCCTGTTTCCTGTAATGAAGGTCACTTCCGGACCTGCGCTCCCTGGAACGCCTGCTGGCACGCAAACAATCCAGGAGTGAGCGCATCCGGAACTGAACAGGGCAGGAGGCTGGCGCATGCGCACTGCCATAGGAACAGACAGCTCCACCGCAAATGAAGACGGAGGGAAGGGATTTGTGAATAGGGGGCCGTATAGTGACAGATATATCAGCGGAACATAAAGGGGCAAGGGTAATATCATATATTGGGAGGGATTATACATACTCAGGGTTATTAAATAAATTATTGTGAATATCATTTAAAGTGACAGCGTACCTATATTAAAACAAGGGAATTGTAACATTATATACCGTGCTCCTATATAATGAATCATTCTTCATACTGACTGTGCCCATTTAATGTGCAGTGTCTATTATACCCTAATAAATTCCGCTATATTAATATGATGATGTGCCTTTACCTAGCACATCATTTTCAATATTGTGCTCCTTCAATATACAGTGCCTCTTATACTAATAAATTGCCCTTCAGAGACATCATGTCCCTGAATACCCTAAAAGTGCCAAGAGTGAGCCACAACATACTTATAAATACCCTAATTTATTAAAATGTTATTATAAAATTCTTCTTATCAGAAAAAGAATATCCTATTAAAAATACCCAGGGTTAGTGCGAATAATAAATATATCCCTACCCTATATACCCGTCCTCATCATTCCTTTGCCCACCGTCCATATATCAGCCCCACAATAATAATATTATCTCCCCTCCCATAATATAACCCAACGGTTTTCCTCAATAGAAAGACGGAGAAGCAAATAAAAGGAGAGAAGAGGTTTCACACTATTTCAGTTATAGTACTTATACATAGTTAGTAGATCGTCTCAAGATTCTTGTTGTGGTCCCTTCGTTATTATCAAAAAGATGATTTCTTCAATCAAGTGATATACTGATCTTGCAGTGGGTTTCCATCTTTATGGTACTTCTTGAATATCTAGTGTGATAATCTCAAATCCGATTCAAAAGATACCTCTTCTACAATTACGCCCAATATACTGGAGACCAACTCTCATTTGTCACATATTCCTAGAAACTGATAAAAACAAGATTAAAATCATATAATAACTAAACAAATACACAATAAACCCCAACCCAATCCCATAAAAAGATTTATTGTGTATTTGTTTAGTTATTATGTTATTTTAATCTTGTTTTTATCAGTTTCTAGGAATATGTGACAAATGAGAGTTGGTCTCCAGTATATTGGGCGTAATTGTAGAAGAGGTATCTTTTGAATCGGATTTGAGATTATCACACTAGATATTCAAGAAGTACCATAAAGATGGAAACCCACTGCAAGATCAGTATATCACTTGATTGAAGAAATCATCTTTTTGATAATAACGAAGGGACCACAACAAGAATCTTGAGACGATCTACTAACTATGTATAAGTACTATAACTGAAATAGTGTGAAACCTCTTCTCTCCTTTTATTTGCTTCTCCGTCTTTCTATTGAGGAAAACCGTTGGGTTATATTATGGGAGGGGAGATAATATTATTATTGTGGGGCTGATATATGGACGGTGGGCAAAGGAATGATGAGGACGGGTATATAGGGTAGGGATATATTTATTATTCGCACTAACCCTGGGTATTTTTAATAGGATATTCTTTTTCTGATAAGAAGAATTTTATAATAACATTTTAATAAATTAGGGTATTTATAAGTATGTTGTGGCTCACTCTTGGCACTTTTAGGGTATTCAGGGACATGATGTCTCTGAAGGGCAATTTATTAGTATAAGAGGCACTGTATATTGAAGGAGCACAATATTGAAAATGATGTGCTAGGTAAAGGCACATCATCATATTAATATAGCGGAATTTATTAGGGTATAATAGACACTGCATATTAAATGGGCACAGTCAGTATGAAGAATGATTCATTATATAGGAGCACGGTATATAATGTTACAATTCCCTTGTTTTAATATAGGTACGCTGTCACTTTAAATGATATTCACAATAATTTATTTAATAACCCTAAGTATGTATAATCCCTCCCAATATATGATATTACCCTTGCCCCTTTATGTTCCGCTGACATATCTGTCACTATACGGCCCCCTATTCACAAATCCCTTCCCTCCGTCTTCATTTGCGGTGGAGCTGTCTGTTCCTATGGCAGTGCGCATGCGCCAGCCTCCTGCCCTGTTCAGTTCCGGATGCTCTCACTCCTGGATTGTTTGCGTGGGAGCAGGCGTTCCAGGGAGCGCAGGTCCGGAAGTGACCTTCATTACAGGAAACAGGCGGCGGTGCAAGCGCCATAATCATCAGGTTACCGCTCCAATACACTTCGGGTCACATGTTCGTGTTGACCGCTTATTATTGGCGGATAGCCAAGATAAAACCCCGCACTTCCCCACCCCAGTCACGCCCCCGGAAGAAGCCTGGTGCGAAACGTGCGTTGGGGTGAGGTGGAACGCTGTGTTGCTTGCAGGTAGATATGGCCATATAAACTATTCATGTACATTACTATTGTTTATATACTCTGGGCATGCTTAGGCAGTTTAAAATGTACAGAAGTTAATATATTACAATGATACCATTACCATGCAAAGTGATATGTAGATATGATGTATTGCACATAGCCTCCACCTTATGTTATGGTGCTCGGGCATTTTTTATGCATTTTATCAAATTTTCAAATAAAACCTTTATTAATATTATTCTGGATCTCTTTGTTATGGTTACCCGGTGGGCAACCATGTGGTGTTTAGAGAGAACTTTGTGCTGTTTGCTACAAGAAAGGTCCCACAGCCTTGGACGGAGTGTACTTGTGAAATTTGCAAGACTTTTCCGGGTACAGCAAAGGTGGCTGTTCTGTGCTAGTTTGTGAAGCCACGAAGATACTGAGAAAGGGATTTACAGTTTCCAGGAGCATCCCTAGGATCCAGAAGCAAGGAGAAGACCACGCTTCACAGAGCTGACAGAAAGCCGTGCGCACCACCATATTAGACTGACGGGGGCCCCCCTGGGACTGGAGCTGATTCTCCAACATCACAGTGAGTTTGTTCCTGTTTGGTGCACCTGATAGGGCCTAGTGTAGGCTTCAATAGTCAGTACACGGGAGCCGTGTGGCCTGCTTAGTAAAGGCCAGGGAGGTTATATGTAGAGTAACATCGTTATTTGTTTATTGTTTAAATTTGCTTGTGAGACATATTTTGAGTCTGTAATAGTTGGAGCACCGTGCTATTTTACGGACAAGATAAAGTTTATAACTCTTGTAAAGTGTCTCTTGCATTGCATACCCCTGTTTGCATCTTCCTCACCCACTTCATTCCTTGCCTCCCAATAAATCTAACCTTTGTTGTTTGCACCTCATCTTGTGTACAGTAGTCTTCCTGCACCGTGGTGGTCCCCCGGCCATCGCTTCATGGGCATGACAGATTCACCGATAGCAGGGGGTGGATTCTCTGTTTCCACTGCTGGTATGACGTTTGTTGCTTGAGCCCGCTGTTGTAGAGTCTCTTCTGGTCCAGGATGGTTTTGAATCACATTTTCCTCTGGCAATTCCAACTGATGAAAAGTCAAAACAGGTACCACTATGACCTGATGTACTTGAGTCCAAGACTGGGGAAAATCTCCAAGAACAGTATGGATTCTCTTTTCCTCTTCTTCCATAGGTTGAGAAGTACTTGGATCTTTTTCTTTTTCTCTCAATTTGTCAGGGCATACTTTAAGATGATCACTTGATACCACATTCGAAGTTTCTCCTCTTATAAGACACACTTTAACATTGTCAAAATTTGATGGTATGATGGTATATGGTTCTGCTTCCCACTGGTCATCAAGTTTATGCATTCTCCTTTAACGCTTTAGCACTTGTTCACCTGGTGACAAAAGATTTGCAGGGGCACGCTGATTGTAGTTTCTCTCTTGTTTTTGTCTTGCCTGAGACAAGCTTCTTTCTACACACTCTTGTACTTGATGGTATTTCTGTTGTCGTTCAGTATCCGAATTTTCATCTAGTGATGTTGCTTCTGGTGTAAGGACTCCCATATCAAGATCAACAGGTAATTTGCTAGTTCTTCCTCTCATCAGATATGCTGGAGTGCAGTTGGTGGAATTCATTGGGATGTGATTGTACAAATCTACAAAGTCTGGCAACTTCTCTGGCCATAACTTTCTTTCAGGTAAAGGCAAAGTTTTTAACAGATCGGTTACCACCTGGTTCATCTTTTCACACATACCGTTTGTTTGTGGGTGGTACGGCATTGTTCTTATCTTTTTGCATCCGTACAGGTTGCAGAACTCCTGGAATACTTCCGCTTCAAAGGCTGGGCCTTGGTCGGTAAGTACCTTCTCAGGGTATCCGTGTGGTCGACAAAAGTGTTGTTGCAATGCTTTGGCTGCCGTCTTTGCTGTCTGGTCCTTGACAGGCACGACTACCAGGAATCTGGAGTAATGGTCCACATTGGTCAGAGCATAGACATAGCCTGACCGGCTTGGAGTTAGCTTTACATGATTCAGAGCGACCAATTCAAGTGGCTGTTTGGTGACTATGGGCTGTAAATACATTGTTTATGTAAAAAAGTACACTGATTTGATATCGCCACGTCCAGAACGATCTGCTCTATAAATTTGTCCCACTAGTTAACCCCTTCAGTGAACACCATAAAAAAATATACAAAAAGGCAAAAAACAATGCTGCCGACCAAAAAGTGCAATAAAATGCAATCAAAAAGACGAATGTAAATAAAAATGGTACAGCTGAAAACGTCATCTGGTTACACAAAAAGCAAGCTGCCTTACAGCTCCATCAGCAGGAAATTAAAAAAGTTATAGCTCTCAGAATACAGTGAGTTTTTATTGTGTAAAAGTGCGGAAGCATAAAAAAACAATATAAATGGTGTATCTCTGTAATTCTACTGACCTGAAGATTTAGGCTGATTTATCAATTTTACCATCTAGCCATCACGTTGGAAAAAGTCTTGACACCATTAACCAAAAATACTAAATCATTCTTGTTCGACACAAATGATTTTTTGAAACTGATTAAAGCCTTGGGTCCACTACGCACATCTGCCATACTTGCTACTTGAGATGTGAGTAGCCTATATACAGCCATCACACACATCAAGGGGATGGAGGCCACTGACCGACTATTGGCAGAAGCAAATATTGATCCCAAGATCAGACGGTTTTGTTCTGATATATTGGGCCTTGTCCTCACGGAGAACCATTTTATTCTCCAGGACGCATTCTACGTCCAACGGCAGGGGACCGCGATGGGCTCCAACATAGCGCCACCTTACGCAGTGGCCTACAAGGCGGCTTTTGAGGAAGATTTTTTATTTAATCATTCGTTGTTCAAGCAGCATTCCAAAACATGGTGATGTCTGGGACGGGCCAGTTGAAACACTTCTTCTTTTTGATTCCCATATTAACAATATTTGGCCTGAATTAAAATTCACTTTACAACATAGCATTAGCTTCCTGGACACGAGGGTATATAAAAATATCGATGGCACACTTTCCATTGATCTCCTTACCAAGACCACTGACAGAAATAGTCTTTTACAATATACTAGTTTTCACCTTACGGCCATAAGGAAATCTATCCCAATATCATAATTTCAGAGGGTTAAAAGGATAGTAACTGATGATGACATGAAAAATCAGAGATTAAACGAGATGGAAGAAAAATTCTCCAACAGGGGTAACCCAAAGAAACTTTTAACTCAAGCCAGACAATCTATTCCCAAGCCCAAAAATCCTGTGTCACGTATACCATTTGGGAACACTTATCATCCCTTTTCCCGGCGGGTTCAGGCCTCACTCCATAAACACTGGAATATTTTGAGTAAAAGTTATCCTAATGTTCCCGAATTTCAGCAGCCTTTCCTCTCCTGTTACCGTCGCCCCACCAACATTAAGGATAGGTTGGTAAGAGCGGACGTAGGATCAAGCACCAGGGTACCTAGGCAGGTATTTCTATGCACACAAAAACAGGGAACCTTCCCGTGTCTCAATTGTCTAATTGTAATAACATCCAAAAAGCAGACAATATTTTTCACCCTCACAACGGAAAGGGTATCCTCATCAAAGGCTTCTTCACCTGAGAGTCTTCCTATGTGATCTATATGATCAAGTGTCCCTGCAGCTTGGCCTACATAGGGGTAACATCTCAGGCCATACACGATAGGATATCACAACATAAATCAAACATACGGTGCAACAGGGACCACCTTCCCCTCCCACATCACTTTCGGAACATGGGACACAGTATTTCCCAGCTGAGATTCCAGGTTTTGGAACATATTGATCAAGGCAGAAGGGGACAAAACAGGGTAAAACTACTGAAAAAGTCTGAAGCATACTGGATCTTCACTTTACAGACCTTGGAATCGAAAGGACTCAATAGGGACCATGGTATATCTAGTTTCCTTTAAAATCGTTGTCTTGGACTCTATTTGGACATTCATTATTGAGATGTTGATACTACATACAGTATATGTGACAGAGGGCCGTTATTAATCCATGTTTCTTTTGTTTTTCCTTATAAAATCGTTAATCCTCTTCTCTATCTCTCACTGGGCACCCCGTGCTATCCACGGTATAGTATATATAGTATTGCATAGTCTGCACTCTAGGTCTCATATGATTCATTATCTCCGTTCTAATCACCAGCCGGTACCCCTGTTTTATAAACATGTCTATTTTTTCAAATGGACCAGGCAGATTATATACATTCCACCACATATAGAGACTGAGTGTAAAACACTGCTGAGAGAAACATTTACGTTGACGTTTGCAACCCATATCCACCATACACACTATTCCTTAAGGGCAGGCTGCCAGGACTTCCCATGTCCGCACATAGCGCCATTTCGGCAGTACGCATTCCCTCATACACGTGACCGCGATGACACGCGGTACCACATGACACACACTCCCGGATGCATAAACCCGGAAGTACACTCCGGGAACACAGCGCATCTTCACTAGCAACATAGAACGCCACCAGTGCTGGAGTTACCTGCACCGGTAAGCGGACTGCTTATGTCCACGTCTGCCTCCCCCGATTGGGGGACATTTCACTCACACATCGTCTGCTTTATTTAGAATATACAGTGTGGGTTACCATTTTCCTAAGCGGCATAGTATGCCAACAGCCCCAAACCCGTGTATCGGTAAGCGGAATAGATGCATTCATGTGGTTGCTTCTCCACCATTTTGATTACATCTCATTGTCATTCTGCCTGTTTAAATATTTCAGCAATAGCTACGGTGATAACTTAAAATATCAGAGAGACCTCCGATCTGATTATACAGGCCAACCCAGCACTCTAGGTGAACATAATAATAGTACCCCCAATTTAATTGTTTAGACTTAAAATGACATGGTAAAATTCATTAGCCTGGACACACGGTCTCTTCACTATGTATGCTGTATCACCCTTTCTCTTACAGTCATCACTGCTTTGTAGCCATACTTTATCGCCCAACTGCAGGGACTCAATTCGGCACATTTATACACCATGACTGTATTTGTCTCCTTAGGCATGTTAAACTATGCACTACTCTATCTAGATTACAAGGAAGAAATCGTCCACAACTTCGAATTTAGGTCTACAAGGAAGCTTCACCACTTTCCTTAAGGAGCACGTATATCCTTTTTCTATTACGGCTTCCCTTTCATTATGTTCTGCTTATGGTGACTTCTTGAATCATATTTTCAGGTTGTACAATGATCATAGTATTGCTTGCACCTTGGTCATGTTTAATGCTGCAATAGCTGTTTATATAGTATTTTATTTTTTAGTTTTTTTGACATACATAGACCATAATTAGTTAATAAATATAATGCTTACATAGCTTAAATATGTGATACCAGACAGGCACTAAGATTTTTCTTATCTTTATTTTTTGTAAATATCTTTGTATTAGATAAATTGAACTGTTCTGAGGAAAGTCCATTTTGGACCGAAAACGTTTAACAATTACTGGTTCTGTATCTGGACACAAAATAAACTAAATAATTTTCATTTCATGAACTATTGAGTGCCAAGTTATTCTTCGATATTATAGTTCGGGCTGGATACCCTAGTTGAGCACCAACTTCTACATCATCACAGAGTGCTGTGTTTATTCTAATACTTATCAATTTTACCACACACAGAACAGCATAAAACAACCCCCCCCCAAAAAAAAACAATCCTGAATTGCTGGCTTATGTTCATTCTACCTGCCAAAAATTGGAATAGAAAGCGATTAAAAAAAATTGTGATGTGCCAAAAATGGTACCATTAAAAACATCAGCTTGTCCCGCAAAATACAAGCGATCACATAACTTTATTGGCTGAAATATGGAAAAATTGTAGCTCTAAAAATATGGGGATGCAAAAACTAGTTTTCGCATTAAAAAGCGTCTTTTAGTGTGTGACAGCCGCTAAACATAAAACCTGATATAAACCTAGTAAAGCTGTAATCGGACCGACCCAAAGAATAAAGTCATCTAATCACTTATACCACACGAGGAAAAAATAAATAAAACCAATTCTTCTGCTGATTTTTTCCATTCTGCCTCTCAAAGATCGCAGTAAAGCTCAGCCCATATTTATGCTGCTCTCTGCACTGAGCACTTACATTGAGGTTTCCATGTAGATTTCTGAAATACGCGATTCAGATGGAACCCCAGGCGAAAGATTCCCTATAATGAGGCAGATGGAGGCACTGTGGATGCCATAGAACCTGTGGTGGTGTCGGTCATTTTAGGCATGCATAAAAGTGCGGTCCGCCACAGTTTTGTGCACTTCTAAAGTGTAGGACAACGCTGAACAGAGGCCAGATGGAGTCCAGAGTAACTCTGCTGCCTCATTATAGTGAATGGATCCCTCGGGGGTTTCATCTGAATCATGTCACTTGCAGATTTAGATGGAAACCCCAAAGTGCTCAGCGCAGAGCGCAGGAAATATGTGATGCTAAACATTATGTGAAATGTTCCCAATAAAAGCTTCAACTCAATCCACAAATAAAGCAAGTCCCCACTTAGGTCTGTTGACGGCAATATAGGGGGCTTCCACATTACTAGTAGCACAAAGGTTTTGGAAAAGCAAAATGACTACTTGCCCCTCAAAAAAAATTCAGCAAATTCTGTGCTCCCAAATCCAAATGCCCCTCTCCCTTCTGAGCCCCAGTGTGTCTAAACCACATATAGCGTCCACATGTTTGGCATTTCTGTAGTGATCAGAGCACCTAATTTACAGGTGCATGAGCTGGGCATAATGTACGGGTCACTCAGCAACATCCACTGCTGCTTGTTTCTGGAAAATACCCATGGAGTCAAAATCGTTACTACACTTGTAGATAAATTCCCAAATGGGTATAATTTCCAAAATGAGGTCACTTGAGGGGGATTCTGCTTTTCTAGCATTTAACGGCTCTGTATATGGAGTCAGCAAACTATTCTAGGAAAATCTGCTCTCCAGGAGGCAAACAGTGCTCTGTCACTCCCGAATCTCTCCATATGGCTAAGCAGTAGTATACAGCCACATATGGGGTATTTCTTCATTCAGCAGAAATTGTTGGACAAGTTTTGGTACTATTTTTACCAGTTTTCCAGTATAAAAATGAAAAATTTGGGGCTAACACACAATCTTGGTAGTAAAAATGTAAATTATTTTTTGTTCACTGCCCAATGGTATAAAATTCTGTGACACACCTGTGGTGTCAATATGATCACTGCACCCCTAGATTAATTCATTGAGAGGTTTAGCTTTTAAAATGGGTCACTTATGGGGGGGTTCTGCTGCTCTGGCACCTCAGGGGCTCTGCCAATGTGACATGGCACCCTCAAACCAGTGCAGCAATATCTGCACTGTAATATGGCGCTCCTTCCCTTCCGAGCTTTGCACTGTGCCTCAAAAGTAGTTTTCAACCACATAAGTGAACTCAGAAGAAATTACACATCACATTTTGGGGTCAATTTTCTCCTGTTTTTCTAAGAATCAGTGGGATCCATTGAAGTGTTCCATAGTTATGACCTCATAAAGTGACAATGGTCAGAACTGAAAAAATTGGCCTGGTCAGGAAGGTGAAAACATACTTCGGGATGAGGGGGTTAATGGTTGGTGAGATATTCTTTTCCTGAAATTCTGTGCCCTTTAATTTCTACACACATATATACATCGATCATTTTGGCCAAAGATTTCTGTTTTAACTTAATTGGTCCACAGGACTTGTATCCAAAATGCATCAGCCTTGTTTAGATGTTCTTTTGCATACTTCTGAAGCTGAATTTTATGATGAGGACATAGGAGAGGTTTTCTTCTGATGACTCTTCCATGAAGGTCATATTTGTGCAAGTTTCTCTGAACAGTAGAACAATGTACCACAACTCCAGAGTCTGCTACATCTTTCTGAAGGTCTTTTGCAGTCAAACATGGGTTCTGATATGCCTCTCTAGCAATCCCACGAGCAGTTCTCACTCAAATTTTGCTTGGTCTTGCTGATGTCATCCAGCTGCACACCTGTGTCAGACAAAAAGTGATGGACAGGAAGCAGAGGATAGATCCCTGCAGCTCCGTTCTGCTGCCATTTTCTTCTGTAGGCAGCGGAGCTGCAGGGATCACTCATTGCCCTTTGCACATGAGGTAAATCTGGACATGCACCCCATGGAGCCTTTGGCTCCGAGAAACAGGTCAGATTGCCCTCCTTATTAACTGCCCTGCAAGGGCCCCCCTGCACCTCCGGGCCCCAGTGCAGCTGCAATGGCTGCAGCGAGGGTGTGTCTGCCCCTGCTTCTGGTTATGTATAACATGCAGACAGAAATGTATAGACAAAAAAAATAATATTTTAATTGACTGAGAAATTAAGCTTCAATTAATCAAGTACACCCCCCCCCATTTTGCCTCTTTGACAACTGATATGAACTGTTCACCTTTTATGCTCTATGATCTGAATGCCAAACGTTCTCAGCATTTTCTTTTCAATGCAGCATCTAACGCTTGTTTCTCTACAGTAATACTATGTTCTATTGTTAAAGTGTATTTTATCTTTACTGTAAAAGAACTGAGGATTACAGAAAATAACTTTTATTCATTACATGTCCTTAGGAAAAAGGCCTGTATTTGATGCCAGTAGGTATTAATAAAAAGTATAAAGGAATGTGCCCTCAAACATGCTTTATGTAGAACATCAAACATGTTTTCATTGATATAATGTCCTATGCATTTATTTATCATCCCAGAAACTATTGTTGCTGGACAAAAAGAGGGCACACTGTAACGCACAATACAAAACAGATAACTGTAAAATAAAACATGGTCAAGAATAATAATCTAAAAGGCCATATTCAGCTTGACTTCATGTTCACAAAGCAATTCTCCAGTATGACTATTACATCACATCAGTTCTGCATATGTACATCTTTGTTAAAGTATATCAAATACTTGATAACAATCCTTGATAACAATAATAATTGATTGTTTTGCAACCATTACTTGGAAGCCCTGTCTTTATCAGGATCTAGAATTAATTTGAATGGCCTTCACCTTTGTTGGATTTGTTTTCCAGAAAAACTGCATGGCAAAGAAAGCATTCAAACCAGGCGAAGTACAGTGGCATGTAAACGTCTGGGCACCACTGGTCAAAATTACTGTTATTGTCAAGAGTTAAGCAAGTTGATGAGAAAATGATCTCTAAAAGGGCTAAAGTTAAAGATGACACATTTCCAGGGCTCCTTCCCTGTCCCTAACTCTTGGGAGCCCTCTAGCTCGCCTTATTCCCCAGGATACTTCTGAAGGTGAAGATGCCGAAACCTTCACCCTTGCCTCATCTCCTGAATCAGCCCTCCATTTCTTCTCTTTCCCCACCCAGGGGAGAGGGCCATGATGGAGATGGGGGAGAGGACAATAATGGAGGTGGGGTAGAAGCCAATGATGGAGGTGGAGGAGAGGACAATGATGGAGGTGGGAGGAGGACAATGATGGGCTAGGGGAGAGGACAATGAGGAGGTTGGGGATGACAATGAGGGGTGTGGGCGAGAGGACAATATTGTAGTTGGGGAAAGGACAAAAAGGGGGGTGGAGGATTGGGAATGGAGGAAAGGGGACTTATAATGAACTTATTAATATTATTAATAGTTCCATGCATGCCTTCTGTCTCTTTCAATTGTGCCCTTTGGAATTCTTGCTCTGTATGTAATAAACTCTCCTTCATTCACCTCTTCCGACAAGCCTACAACCTGCAGTAACCACCAATCGACCAAACCGCTGCACGACCAGCTCTAACCTCACCTACTGTATCCTCACCCATCCCTTGTAGATTGTGAGCCCTCGCGGGCAGGGTCCTCTCTCCTCCTGTTCCAGTTGTGACTTGTATTGTTCAAGATTATTGTACTTGTTTTTATTATGTATACCCCTCCTCACATGTAAAGCGCCATGGAATAAATGGCGCTATAATAATAAATAATAATAATAATAATAATAATTCATGACTTCTTCCTTTCTAACTCTCTTAATCTCCTGGCTCTTACTGAAACCTGGATCCAGCAGTCAGACACCACCGCTGCTGCTGCTCTTTCATACGGTGGACTACACTTTTCTCATACCCCAAGATCAGACAACAGAGCAGGTGGAGGCGTTGGTCTGCTCCTTTCACCCAAATGTACCTTCCAAATTATCCCCCAAGTACCCTCACTTGTATTCCCTTCCTTTGAGGTCCATGCTGTCAGACTCTACGTCCCCTTCTCCATGTGAGTGGCGGTGGTGTATCGTCCTCCCGGCCCCTCTCATCAATTCCTGGATCACTTTGCCACCTGGCTTCCACACTTTGTCTCCTGTGACACCCCCCACCCTTATCATGGGTGATTTCAACATCCCCATTGCTTCTCCCCTCTCCCCATCTGTTTCTCACCTTTTATCTCTAACCTCTTCTTTCGGCCTCTCGCAGCATGCTAACTCTCCAACACATGAAGATGGAAACTCCCTTGACTTGGTCTTCTCCCGGCTTTGCTCAGTGGACGATTTCACAAACTCCCCTCTCCCGCTCTCTGACCACAACCTTCTTTCATTCTCTATCAAGAACTGCCATCCCGCTCAGGTCACCCCCACTTTCCACACTTATAGAAACATACATTAACACCCAGAAACTTATGAAGAACTTGCAGTCCTCATTGGCCCCAATCTCCTCCATCTCATGTCCTGATTCTGCTCTGAAGCATTACAATGAAACCCTGCAAAGTGCCCTGGATGAAGCTGCACCTCCTTTACATAGAACAGCTCAGCACAGATGGCGACAACCGTGGCACACACTGCAAACACGTTTCCTGCAGCGGTGCTCCAGGTGCGCCGAACGTCTGTGGAGAAAATCTAATCTACCCGAAGATTTCATCCATTATAAGTTCATGCTAAAAACATACAACTCTGCCCTTCACCTCTCCAAACAAACCTATTTCAACACCCTGATCACCTCACTGTCAAATAACCCTAAACGTCTCTTTGACACTTTCCAGTCCCTACTCAACCCAAGAGAGCAGGCCCCAACCACGGATCTCCATGCTGACGATCTGGCCAATTACTTCAAAGAAAAAATTGACCACATTCGACAGGAAATCATCTCCCAATCTCTTCATACCATGCACTGTCCTCCCTCCCCCACTGCATCTAGTTCACTCTCTGACTTTGAGCCAGTTACAGAAGAAGAAGTAGTCGGGCTCCTTGCATCTTCTCGCCTGACCATTTGCACCAGTGACCCCATTCTGTCACATCTCCTCCAGTCGCTTTCCCCGGCTGTCACCTCTCACCTAACAAAAATATTCAACCTTTCTCTCACTTCCGGTATTTTTCCCTCCTCATTTAAGCATGCCATCATACATCCATTACTTAAAAAAAAAAATCCCTCGACCAAAACTGTGCCGTGAATTATAGACCTGTCTATAATCTTCCCTTCATCTCTAAACTCCTCGAATGCCTGGTCCACTCCCGTCTTACCCGCTATCTCTCAGATAACTCTCTTCTCGACCCTCTTCAATATGGCTTCCGCTCTTTACACTCTACTGAAACTGCCCTCACTAAAGTCTCTAATGACCTACTAACAGCTAAATCTAATGGTCACTACTCCATGCTAATTCTCTTGGATCTCTCCGCAGCATTCGATACTGTGGATCATCAGCTCCTCCTCAATATGCTCCGCTCCATCGGCCTCAAGGACACTGTTCTCTCCTGGTTCTCCTCCTATCTCTCTGACCGATCCTTCACTGTATGTTTTGCTGGTTCCTCCTCCTCTCACCTTCCCCTTACTGTTGGGGTTCCTCAAGGATCAGTCCTAGCCCCCCCTCTCCTCTTTGTATACTGCCCCTATTGGACAAACAATCAGTAGATTTGGTTTCCAGTACCATCTCTATGCTGACAACACCCAATTATACACCTCTTCTCCTGTTATCACGCCGACCTATTTAGAAAACACCAGTGATTGTCTTACCGCTGTCTCTAACATCATGTCCTCCCTCTATCTGAAACTGAACCTGTCAAAAACTGAACTCCTTTTGTTCTCTCCCTCTACTAACGTACCTTTGCCTGACATTGCCATTTCTGTGTGCGGTTCCACTATTACTCCAAAGCAACATGCCCGCTGCCTTGGGGTCATCCTTGATTCCGAGCTTTCATTCACCCCCCACATCCGATCACTGGCTCGCTCTTCTTATCTGCATCTCAAAAACATTTCTAGAATTCGCCCTTTTCTTACTTTCGACTCTGCAAAAACTCTTACTGTTTCTCTTATTCATTCCCGTCTGGACTATTGTAACTCTCTACTAATCAGCCTCCCTCTATATTATTACATAAATACACCTCAACCCCTTCATATGCCAATAGCTCTTGAGATATAAATACATATCATGTATATATATGGCTACAATTATATACATTGTTACATAATTTCTAGATTATCCGTTGTAATATATACATGTATAGTAACAATTTCATCAAAGAGACACAGACAGCAGACAAATCATCCAAAGATATAACAAAAATATCTATACAGAACACATAAACATATATATCCAAAAAAAATAGTTCATATATGGATATATAAATAGACATAAAATGTGGGGAGAAAAACGATCTTGAATCTCTCCAATAGCAAGATGATGTTATTACAGTCTGCAAATGGATGTCATGACCATGTTTATGTGTTCTGTATATATATTTTTGTTATATCTTTGGATGTTTTTTATGTATACTATATTTGTCTGCTGTGTCTCTTTGATGAAATTGTTACTATACATGTACACTGTGTTCCAAATTATTAAGCAAATTGGATTTAAGTGTCATAAAGATTTAATTGTTTTGTTTTTCAAATAAACTCGTGGATGGTATTGTGTCTCAGGGCTCAATGGATCACTGAAATCAATCTTAAACACATGTGATAATTGGTTTTCCAGGTGATTCTAATTAAAGGAAAACTACTTAAAAATGATGTTCCACATTATTAAGCAGGTCACAGTTTTCAAGTAACATGGGAAAGAAAAAGGATCTCTCTGCTGCTGAAAAGCATCAAATGCCTTGGTGAAGGGATGAAAACATTAGAAATTTTCCAAAAACATAAGCGTGATCATCGTACTGTTAAGAGATTTGTGGCTGTATCTGAGCACAAATGTGTTTGTGCTGATAAAGGCATAATGAGGAAGATTTCTGCCAGGCAAGTTCATCGGATTAAGAGAGCAGCTGCTAAAAAGTCATTACAGAGCAGCAAACAGATATTTGAAGCCGCTGGTGCCTCTGGAGTCCCTCGAACCTCAAGGTGTAGGCTGCTTCAAAGGCTTGCTGTGGTGCATAAACCTACTATTCGGCCACCCTTAAACAGTGTTCACAAGCAGAAATGATTGTATTGGGCCCACACATACATGAAGACTAATTTCCAAACAGTCTTGTTTACTGATAAGTGTTGAGCAACCCTGGATGGTCCAGATGGATGGAGTAGTGGATGGTTGGTGGATGGCCACCATGTCCCAACAAGGCTGCAACATCAGCGAGGAGGTGGAGGAGTCATGTTTTGGGCCAGAATCATGGGAAACAGCTGGCAAGGCCCTTTAAGGTTCCTGAAGGTGTGAAAATGACCTCTGCAAAGTATATAGAGTTTCTGACTGACAACTTTCTTCTATGGTCTGAAAAGCAGAAACGTGCCTTGAGGAGCAAAATCATCTTCATGCTGACAATGTCCCATCTCATGCTGCAAAGAATACCTCTGAGTCATTGGCTGCTATGGGCATAAAAGGAGATAAACTCATGGTGTGGCCACCATCTTCCCCTGACCTCAACCCTATAGAGAACCTTTAGAGGATCATCAAGCAAAAGATCTATGAGGGTGGGAGGCAGTTCACATCCAAACAGCAGCTCTGGGAGGCTATTCTGACTTCGTGCAAATAAATACAAGCAAAAACTCTCCAAAAACTCACAAGTTCAATGGATGCAAGAATTGTGAAGGTGACATCAAAGAAGGGTCCTATGTTAACATGTAACTTGGCCTGTTGGGATGTTTTGGTGTTAAATAGCTTTTTTGTTCAGTGAATGTGACCTCCTAATGCTGCAAATTCCACAAATGAGCATTTTCAGTTCTTTAAAACATATCAAATGTTTAGAGATTCTACTGTGCATAATAATTTGGAACAGTGCATTTTGAGTTTTTATTCATTTTGGAAATTATACTGTTATCATTGGGAGGTTTCTTCAATAAAATTCGATGTATAATCTAACGGGTGATGACTCTTATTAGACTGACTGTCATTTGCACTGACCATTTAGAAAAATCTGATAAAAATGTAATTTGCATAATAATTTGGAACATAGTGTATATATTACAAAGGATAATTTAGAAATTATGTAACAATGTATATAATTGTAGCCATATATATACATGATATGTATTTACTGTATATCTCAGGTGCTATTGGCATATGTAGGGGTTGAGGTGTATTTATGTAATAAATATACATGCGCCAAATGGTGGACGTAAGTGAGAGACTATAGGTCGTATTTCTTTGTATATATATATATATATATATATATATATATATATATATATATACTCTGATACTGCCATTATCCGTGTATTGTATGCCTTCCTATAGCCACACATGTGTGTGTGCATATATCTGTATTTGTTACCCCCCTTCCCTGTTTACCTTTTGTTATTGATAATACTGCCGCTTGTTTGGGCTAGTTATTGGCTTACCCTTTTCCAAAATGGCCACGAATGGACTTCCGCTCATGCGCAGTTCATATCTCTGTCTCCTTCACTTCCGGTCCGTTGTCTGTCACCTGATTGCATGGGCCCGTGCTTTCCGGGGCCGGTTGATGTGCCGTGTTGAGTGTAAGGTAACTGCAGATTGGCTCAATTTTATTCACTGTAGCTATAAATAACATGCTTGGATGGGTCATGGCTAGGGTTGAGCGAAACGGATTGGTCATTTTCATAAGTCGCCGACTTTTGGCAAAGTCGGGTTTCATGAAACCCGACCCGATCCCAGTGTGTGATCGGCCATGCAGTACATGATCTTCGCGCCAAAGTCGCATTTCATATGACGCTTTCAGCGCCTTTTCTCAGCCAATGAAGGTGGACGCAGAGTGTGGGCAGCGTGATGACATAGGTCCTGGTCCCCACCATCTTAGAGAAGGGCATGGCAGTGATTGGCTTGCTTTCTGCGGCGTCACAGGGGCTATAAAGGGGCGTTCCCGCCGACCGCCATGTTACTGCTGCTGATCTGAGCACAGGGAGAGTTTGCTGCCGCTTCGTCAGAAGCAGGGATAGCGTTAGGCAGGGTAAATTAACCCCCAAACCGCTTGTGCTGTAGCGATTTCCACTGTCCAACACCACCTTTTCTTTGCAGGGACAGTGGAGGCTAGATTTCTGTGCAACAGCTCTGTAGCTTATAAGGCTCCCTGATAGCTGCGTTGCTGTGTGTACGCCGCTATGCAAACCAACTGCTTTTTTAAAAGCACAAATCCTGTTGCTCCTTCCTTTCTGCACAGCTATCTTGTTTGTTTCTCCTCATTTTTTGTGTGCAGCAGTCCTTTTTATTGCTGCCTGCCACACTTTTCAGAGATTATTGTAGGGAGATAGTAATTGTAGTACAGTCCCTTTTTTTTTTTTTAATATCTTCCAGCCACTTTCAACCCCTGAAACTGTGTAGTGTAAAACAGTGGGCCTGTATTTTTCTGCACTGTCCCACACCTAAGAAGGGAGATTTATATTGCCAATCAGTGCATCTGTGCCAGTGCTGTCTGTGGTATCTGTCATTCATTTTGTGCCACAGAAACTATACTGTGATATAGTGGGCCTGATTAAATCACTTGTCTCCCATATAAAAAAAAAATAAAATAAAGGGAGAATAATCTTGCCAAATCTGTGCATCTGTGCCAGTGCTGTCTGTGGTATCTGTCATTCATTTTGTGCCACAGAAACTGTACTGTGATAAAGTGGGCCTGATTAAATCACTTGTCTCCCATATAAAAAAAAAATAAAATAAAGGGAGAATAATCTTGCCAAATCTGTGCATCTGTGCCAGTGCTGTCTGTGGTATCTGTCATTCATTTTGTGCCACAGAAACTATGCTGTGATATAGTGGGCCTGATTTTTTCCTGCATTCTCCCACACATAAAGAGGGAGATTTATATTGCCAGTGTGTGCATCTGCGTCAGTCCTGTTCGTGGCATATCTGCCAGCCTCTTTCTGCCAATCAAACTGTGTAGTGTAATACAGTGGGCCTGATTTTTCCCTGCATTCTCCCACACATAAAGAGGGAGATTTCTATTGCCAGTGTGTGCATCTGCATCAGTCCTGTTCGTGGCATGTCTGCCAGCCTCTTTCTGCCAATCAAACTGATGTGTGTAATACAGTGGGCCTGATTTTTTCCTGCATTCTCCCACACATAAAAAAGGGAGATTTAAATTCACAACAAGTTTACGTACACCTTCTACCTGCTTGTACAGGACCACATAACGGTTGTAATTTTTGTTACATTTTTCCAAGAATGAGGAAGTCTGGTGGAAGAAGTCGTGGCCGTGGGCGGTCATTGCCAGCTGGTAAAGATGGTAGTGGTGGTGGTCGTGGAGCATCAGGTGGTCGTGGGAAAAGCAATATAGACCCTAAGTCTCGAGTTGTTGAGCCAGCGTCAACGTCTGGCTACACAAGGCCTCGAACGCTCCCTTTTCTGGGAGTAGGAAAACCGCTTTTAAAGCCAGAGCAGCATGAACAAGTTTTGGCTTTCATTGCTGACACTGCCTCTAGCTCTTTCGCCTCCTCCTCGGAAAGTGCAAAATGTAAAAGCAGCGCGTCGTCAGTGGATGTTCCCGGTCAGGGACAAGTCGCTTCCTTGTGTTCTTCACCCAGAACAACAGAGGATGCGTCAGGCGACACAACAGGTTACTCCATGGAGCTCTTTACACATACCGTTCCTGGGTTAGAAAGGGAAATTGTTAACAGGCCATGCCCATTAAAAGATGAATCAGACATGGAGTGCACAGATGCACAGCCACAGCCCGATTATTATGCTGTTCCTTTGACTCAGATCACTCCAGCCGTATGCAGAACCATCAGCGGTCTTTGAAACTTCCCCAGCATTGCCTAATCATCGACGTTGCAACAAGGTGAAACTCCACACTGCACATGCTTCATAGACTGTGCGAACAGAGGCGTGCTGTTATGTATTTGTGGGAGGATACACATACACGGGTAGACAGTTGGATGGCAGACATGGAGTTGTCTGCTGTGCAGTGGTCGAAGCTACAAGACCTGTGTCAAGTCCTTCAGTGTTTTGAGGAATGCACACGGCTGGTTAGTGCAGACAACGCCATAATAAGCATGAGCATCCCCCTAATGCGTCTGCTGATGCAAAGTTTGATGCACATAAAGGAGCTGGCGTCTGCAGCCGAGGACGAGGGAAGACTAGATGACAGTCAGCCATTGTCTGCTCAGGGAAGTCTACAGGACGAGGTGGCGGGCGAAGAGGAGGAGGACGAGGAGGATGATGGGGATGAGTATTTTTTGGATGAGGAAGCTTCTCAGGGGGCAGTAGAAACTGCTAGCGTTGCAAGGCCGGGTTCAGGTTTTTTGAGGGAGACAAGTGACGTTGATTTGCCCGAAAGTGCTCCTCAACCCAGCACATGTACTGATTTGACAACTGGAACATTGGCCCACATGGCGGATTATGCCTTGCGTATCCTCAAAAGGGACCCACGCATTATAAAAATGATGACCGATGACGATTACTGGTTGGCCTGCCTCCTTGATCCTCGCTATAAAGGCAAATTGCAAAATATCATGCCACTAGTGTTGAGCATTCCGATACTGCAAATATCGGCCGATATTTGCTGTATCGGAATTCCGATACCGAGTTCCGATATTTTTGCGATATCGGAAATCAGAATCGGAAGTGTGCGGTGCGTATGGTTCCCAGGGTCTGGAGGAGAGGAGACTCTCCTTCAGGCCCTGGGATCCATATTCATGTAAAAAATAAATAATAAAAATAAAAAATATTGATATACTCACCCCTCCGGCGGCCCCTGCTCTTAGCGGTGCCTCCGTTCCTAAGAATGCAGGGAGTGAAGGACCTTCGATGACGTCGCGGCTTGTGATTGGTCGCGTGAGCGGTCACATGAGCTTAACTCTGCATTCTTAGGAACGGAGGCACCGCTAAGAGCAGGGGCCGCCGGACGGGTGAGTATATCAATATTTTTTATTTTTATTATTTATTTTATACATGAATATGGATCCCAGGGCCTGAAGGAGAGTTTCCTCTCCTTCAGACCCTGGGAACCATTCCGATATTTTGTGTCCCATTGATATGCATTGGTATCGGGTATCGGTATCGGCGATATCCGATATTTTTTTGATATCGGCCGATCCAATCCGATACCTTTGCATATCGGAAGGTATCGCTCAACACTACATGCCACATGAGAACCTCGAACATATATTGGCAACCAA
Source organism: Ranitomeya variabilis (assembly GCF_051348905.1). Lineage (NCBI taxonomy): Eukaryota > Metazoa > Chordata > Amphibia > Anura > Dendrobatidae > Ranitomeya > Ranitomeya variabilis. The sequence goes on along the minus strand of NC_135232.1, from coordinate 242,369,704 downwards.
ACAAGCTACTCTTGTAGACCGTTTGATTCAGGCATTCCCAGCACACAGCGCCGGTGATGGTTCTCACACGAGTTGCAGGGGGCAACAGGGCAGAGGTGTTAGAGGTGCACAGATCAGAAGTGGCGTTGGACAGAGGAGTTTTCTGACCAGGTTGTGGAGTGATTTCGCAATGACCGCAGACACGACAGGTACTGCAGCATCAATTCAAAGTGACAGGAGACAACATTTGTCCAGTATGATTATTAACTATTTTTCCTCCATTATCGATGTTCTCCCTCAACCGTCATTCCCTTTTGATTACTGGGCATCCAAAATAGACACCTGGCCTGAATTGGCCAAATATGCATTGCAGGAGCTTGCTTGCCCAGCAGCTAGTGTGCTATCAGAAAGAGTATTCAGTGCTGCTGGTTCAATACATAGTTACATAGTTACATAGTTACATAGTTATTGAGGTTGAAGGAAGACTTTAAGTCCATCTAGTTCAACCCATAGCCTAACCTAACATGCCCTAACATGTTGATCCATACTGACCGAAAAAAGGACTCGTCTGGCGACCCAAAATGTTGATGATCTAACCTTCATTAAAATGAACCACTCATGGATTTCTAATTATTTTGCCCCACCTTTCCCGGCTGACACCTAGCTTTCCTGAAAAAAGGTCTTGCTTTGGGACTGGTGTTACTGACTGTTCCAATCTCTTAATTTGCAGCTGCTGTTTGTACAGCATACGACATGTTTACACCTCCCTAAATGGCCTAACTCCCCCCACAGGGCCGTGGTCTCGCCACTTGGTGCAAGCACCCGTCAGAGTGCCGTTTGTCTGAAGAGGTGGGTGTGCCCACTTTTGGTCGACGGCACTGCCGCTTGGTCCCTCATAGTACAAAGAAGTGTCTCTGGCGGTGGTGGCACGCACCCAACGTCAGACACACCGTTGTAACATGAGGGGCCCTGGGCCTGTACTGCCGGCCACGAGAGAGTGTCCCCCCCCAGCTCAAACAGTGCTCTACCACTTGCAAAATTATCTCTCGCTGCTCCACCACTGTTTAGTCTATGCGCTGAATTCCTTCAATGCCTGGCACTGACAATAACAATTTGTTGACATGTATGATGCTATTTAAAATAGGCAGGGGCCCTGTCCTACATTTACACCAGTAAATACTTTGCGCCAAATTGTAATGTCTGAAAGTCAGCATAGGAGCCCACCCCTGTACCTAAGTATGGCACTTTTTTTTTTTTTGCGAGACATTAACATCTATTTAGTTTTTTGGAGTACTTACTGTCTGAGGTCCCTCCTTCCAATTGTCCTACGCTGACCACACCAATGCTGCCTGTGTACTCCTGCCACATAATGGAAGCTGCATAGAGGCTATTTTGTTATTTTAGGCCTACTAAGTCTGTCTGCGGTCCCTCCTTCCAATTGTCCTAGGCTGAGCACACCAATGCTGCCTGTGTACCCCTGCCACATAATGGAAGCTGCATAGTGCCTATTTTGTTATTTTAGGCCTACTAAGTCTGTCTGCGGTCCCTCCTTCCAATTGTCCTCCACTGAGCACATTAATGCTGCCTGTGTACCCCTGCCACATAATGGAAGCTGCATAGAGGCTATTTTGTTATTTTAGGCCTACTAAGTCTGTCTGCGGTCCCTCCTTCCAATTGTCCTACGCTGAGCACACCAATGCCGCCTGTGTACCCCTGCCACATAATGGAAGCTGCATAGAGGCTATTTTGTTATTTTAGGCCTACTAAGTCTGTCTGCGGTCCCTCCTTCCAATTGTCCTCCGCTGAGCACACCAATGCTGCCTGTGTACCCCTGCCACATAATGGAAGCTGCATAGAGCCTATTTTGTTATTTTAGGCCTACTAAGTCTGTCTGCTGTCCCTCCTTCCAATTGTCCTACGCTGAGCACACCAATGCTACCTGTGTACCCCTGCCACAAAATGGAAGCTGCATAGAGGCTATTTTGTTATTTTAGGCCTACTAAGTCTGTCTGCGGTCCCTCCTTCCAATTGTCCTCCGCTGAGCACACCAATGCTGCCTGTGTACCCCTGTAGCCTAATTTAAACCACATCGAGCCTGCTTTATTATTTTATGCCTAGGAAGTCTGTCTGCGGTCCTTCCTTGAAATCGTCCTCCGCTGACCACAACAATGCTGCCTGTGTACCCCTGTGGCCTACTTTAAACTGCATAGAGCCTACTTTCTATTGTAGGCCTACTACCTGTGTCTGTCTCGGCCAGTCCACTCCTTGCAGTTGTCCTCCACTGAACAAAGCTATGCTGCCTGTGTACTCGTGACCAATTGTGAAGTGCATTTATCCTACTTACTTATTTGTGCCTAGTAACTGTGTAAGCCTGTCATAACAGTTGTCCTCCACCACAGAACCCAGCTATGCCACTTGTGTACTCCTTTTACCAATTTTGAACTTAATATAGCCTTCATTTTTAATTTAGGCCTACTTCCTGTGTCAGAGCCACTAATTACACATGCCCTCCTCCACTGAACCACGCTATGCTGCAAGTGTACTCCACTTACCAATTTTGAACTGCATTTTGCCTAATTACTTATTTAGGCCTACTTATTGTGTCTGTCTCCCATTACAGTTGTCCTCCACTGCACAAAGCTGAGCTTCAATCTTCAGGCTCTCATTAAGTAGTTGTTGTTAAGATAACAGTGCAGTTGGCCTACTATTTCGGTTGGGGCCTACTAACGGTGTCTGCCGCTCCCTGTTGTTGTCCTCCACTGTACAGAGCTGAGCTTCAGTCTTCAGGCTCTCATTAAGTACTTGTTGTTAATATGTGTGGTTGGGGCCTACTAACGGTGTCTGCCGCTCCCTGGTGTTGTCCTCCACTGTACAAAGCTGAGCTTCAATCTTCAGGCTCTCATTAAGTAGTTGTTGTTAATATGTGTGGTTGGGGCCTACTAACGGTGTCTGCCGCTCCCTTGTGTTGTCCTTCACTGTACAAAGCTAAGCTTCAATCTTCAGGCTCTCATTAAGTAGTTGTTGTTAATATGTGTGGTTGGGGCCTACTAACGGTGTCTGCCGCTCCCTGGTGTTGTTCTCCACTGTACAAAGCTGAGCTTCAATCTTCAGGCTCTCATTAAGTAGTTGTTGTTAAGATAACAGTGCAGTTGGCCTATTATTTTGTTTGGGGCCTACTAACGGTGTCTGACGCTCCCTTGTGTTGTCCTTCACTGTACAAAGCTGAGCTTCAATCTTCAGGCTCTCATTAAGTAGTGGTTGTTAAGATAACAGTGCAGTTGGCCTACTATTTTGTTTGGGGCCTACTAATGGTGTCTGCCGCTCCAAGGTGTTCTCCAGGTTTACTTGCCTGAGCTTCAATCTTCAGGCTCTCATTAAGTAGTTGTTGTTAATATAACACTGCTGTTGGCCTACTAGTGTGGTTAGGGCCTACTAACGGTGTCTGCTGCTCCCTGGTGTTGTCCTCCACTGTAGAAAGCTGAGCTTCAGTCTTCAGGCTTTCGGCCTATAGTACCAGATATTTAACTGCATTTGGCCTACTTGTCTGGTTGGGCCCTACTAACGGTGTCTGCCGCTCCTGGGTTTTCTCCTGTTTGGTTTTCTTGAGCTTCAATCTTCAGGCTCTCATTAAGTAGTTGTTGTTAATATAATACTGCAGTTGGCCTACTAGTGTGGTTGGGGCCTACTAAAGGTGTCTGCCGCTGCTTTCTGTTCTCCACTGAGCAGAGCTGAGGTTCAATCTTCAGGCTCTCATTAAGTTGTTGTTTATATAACACTGCAGTTGGCCTACTATTTTGGTTGGGCCTAGTAACGGTGTCTGCCGCACCTTGGTGTTGTCCTGTGTTATTTTCCAGAGCTTCAATCTTCAGGCTTTCGGGCTAGATTTGTAATATTAAACTGCATTGGGCCTACTAGTGTGGTTGGGCCCTTAAAACGGTGTTTGCCGCTCCTGGGTTTTCTCCTGTTTTGTTTTCCCGAGCTTCAATCTTTAGGCTTTCGGCCTTTATTTGTAATATTAAACTGCATTGGGCCTACTACTGTGGTTGGGCCCTTGTGTCTGCCGCTCCTGGGTTTTCTACTCCACTGAACAAACCAATGCCGCCTGGTTAGTCCTGTTACCAATTTTGAACTGCATTTAGCCCACTTTAGTATTTGGGCCTATATCTGTGTTTCCTCCTCATCCTGCCCATTGCCCAGCCAGTGCTAGATGAGTCTGCTGGTACATTGACCTAGACCACTACATTCCCCTTGCACTCTACACAGCCAGAATCTGACCCTGCTGAAAGTCAGGTTCCCCTTCCCGCATACTATACCACCTTACACGGGGACAAAGAGGAAGGTGCAGATGAAAGTGCAGGTTCCTTCATCAGGTGGGGGGGCATACTCGTTGGCGACGTCACATGCACAGGGCCCCTCAGAGTACGCAGAAGTGTCGCTGCCGGTGGGAGGCGCCCCACCGTGCAAACACTCCGCCGTACTTTGAGGGGCCCTGTGCCAGTGCCAATGCGAACGAGTGGGCCCCCCCTGCTTGCTCAGGATCACAGCACTTGCAAAGTTGAAATACTTACCTCTCACTGCTCCACCGCCGTGACGTAGTCCACGTTTCCTGGGCCTACTAAAAACTTGAACCAGCCCTACCCCCCCACAACTTTAGCCAAATGACCCCCAATTTCCAATGCCCAACTATTATTATAAAGTTAATTAAGATTGACAAGCTTCAGAAACAAGAATGGATGTTTTTGCCATTAAAATGGGCACTGTAGGTGTTTTCCTGGCCCCCACTCACTGCCGACTATGCTTCCCCATTGCCTTGCATTGGTTTTCGTGTTTCGGTCGATCCCCGACTTTTCGCGATAATCGGCCGATTGCACTCGACTCGACGTTTGAGATAGTCGGGTTTCGCAAAACCCGACTCGACCCCAAAAAAGTAAAAGTCGCTCAACCCTAGTCATGGCTAGGGTTGAGCGATACCTTCCAATATTCAAGAGTATCGGTATCGGATTGGATCGGCCGATATCCAAAAAATATCGGATATCGCCGATACCGATACCCGATACCAATACAAGTGAATGGGACACAAATATTGGAACGTAAATCAGCCCTTTCTGTCCTTCTATATGCTGTTCTGGAGGGGGGAAGAGTGTGGGCGGTGCATGGGCGGTGTGTGGGCGGACACTGTGAGTGTCTGTGTGTGCAGACGGAGTCTGTGCGGGCCTGCCAGGGATCTAATTCTATGCGGTGCTGTATCCGGGCTGCCCAGGCTCTATGCGGCGTGCTGGGGCTCGATGCGGTGTGGGGGGTCTCTGCGGCGTGGGGGGTCTCTGTGCGGCAAGGGGGGGTGTCTCTGCGATGTGGGGGTGTCTCTGCGGCGTGGGGGGGGCAATTGCTGCCTGGGAAAATTTGTCAGCCAGCAATGCCATAAAGTGAGACTAGGGACTTTTTTTTTACAGCGGCGGAGGAATACAGTGGCGGAAGGATACCTTCCTCCCGTCATTGTGTTCCTGGGGCCCCTGGAGAGCGGTTGCAACAGCTGTTGCTGCTGCTCTCCACGGGAGATCATCGTGGGACACTCGTGGATTTCTGCGGACAGGGAGTATATTGGTTGTTTGTTTTTTTCATATTTTTTACAGATGACACTGGCTTCGGGGATCAAAATGACAAGTAATGGTGAGTATGTAATCAATGTTTAATGTACTGTATGTCTATATGTATGTATTGTATATATGTATGCAGTATGTATGCATGTAGTATGTATGTAGTATGTATGTATGTAGCATGTATGTAGTATGTATGGATGTATGTAGTATCTATGTATGTATGTAGCATGTATGTAGTATGTATGGATGGATGTATTCAGTATGTATGTAGCATGTATGTAGTATGTATGTATGTAGCATGTATGTAGTATGTATGTAGTATGTAGCATGTATGTAGCATGTAGTATGTATGTAGCATGTATGTATGTAGTATGTAGCATGTATATAGCATGTATGTATGTAGTATGTATGTATGTAGTATGTAGCATGTATGTAGCATGTATGTATGTAGTATGTAGAATGTATGTATGTAGCATGTATGTAGTATGTATGTATGTAGCATGTATGTAGTATGTATGTACACTCACCGGCCACTTTATTAGGTACACCATGCTAGTAACGGGTTGGACCCCCTTTTGCCTTCAGAACTGCCTCAATTCTTCGTGGCATAGATTCAACAAGGTGCTGGAAGCATTCCTCAGAGATTTTGGTCCATATTGACATGATGGCATCACACAGTTGCCGCAGATTTGTCGGCTGCACATCCCAAAGATGCTCCATACAAGGCAGGATGGATCCATGCTTTCATGTTGTTTACGCCAAATTCTGACCCTACCATCCGAATGTCGCAGCAGAAATCGAGACTCATCAGACCAAGCAACGTTTTTCCAATCTTCTACTGTCCAATTTCGATGAGCTTGTACAAATTGTAGCCTCAGTTTCCTGTTCTTAGCTGAAAGGAGTGGTACCCGGTGTGGTCTTCTGCTGCTGTAGCCCATCTGCCTCAAAGTTCGACGCACTGTGCGTTCAGAGATGCTCTTAGGCCTACCTTGGTTGTAACGGGTGGCGATTTGAGTCACTGTTGCCTTTCTATCAGCTCGAACCAGTCTGCCCATTCTCCTCTGACCTCTGGCATCAACAAGGCATTTCCGCCCACAGAACTGCTGCTCACTGGATTTTTTTTCTTTTTCGGACCATTCTCTGTAAACCCTAGAGATGGTTGTGCGTGAAAATCCCAGTAGATTAGCAGTTTCTGAAATACTCAGACCAGCCCTTCTGGCACCAACAACCATGCCACGTTCAAAGGCACTCAAATCACCTTTCTTCCCCATACTGATGCTCGGTTTGAACTGCAGGAGATTGTCTTGACCATGTCTACATGCCTAAATGCACTGAGTTGCCGCCATGTGATTGGCTGATTAGAAATTAAGTGTTAACAAGAAGTTGGGCAGGTGTACCTAATAAAGTGGCCAGTGAGTGTATGTAGTATGTATGTGGTATGTATGTATGTAGAATGTGTGTATGTAGCATGTATGTATGTAGTATGTAGCATGTATGTAGCATGTATGTATGTAGCATGTATGTAGCATGTATGTATGTATGTAGCATGTATGTAGCATGTATGTAGCATGTATGTAGCATGTATGTATGTATGTAGCATGTATGGAGTTTTTTTTTTTTTTACATTCAACATATTAGCCGGATGATGGGACTACTACTGTCCCATCATTGGCTAATGTGTCAATCACTGTCAGTGTAGCAGGCATCGTCCGATGGGACTTGTAGTCCCATCGGACGATGCCTGCACAGACACAAAGACCCCCGGCAGTCCGCACAGACCCCCCCGGCAGGCCGTACAGACCCCGGAGAGGCCGCACAGACCCCCCGGCAGGCCGTAAAGACCCCGGAGAGGCCGTACAGACCCCCCGGCAAGCCATACAGACCCCGGAGAGGCCGCACAGACCCCCCGGCAGGCCATATAGACCCCGGAGAGGCCGCACAGACCCCCCGGCAGGCACGCACACTCACACAGACCCCGCCCGCACAGAGACACGCAGTCTCCGCCCACGCACCGCCCACACTCCATTATAGTGATTTTTGCACTGTGGGGACTTCCGATTCCGATATCGCAGAAATATCGGAACTCGGTATTGGAATTCCGATACAGCGAATATCGGCCGATACCCGATATTTGCAGTATCGGAATGCTCAACACTAGTCATGGCACACCCCCTGAAGAAGAATCACTCCGAAACGTGTGTCGGGGTGGGTTGGAGCTGACACGTCCCCGTATTACATCACTGGTATGTTATCCATCTGGGCCACTGTTTCTGGACATTGGTGTGCACAAATAGACATATATATAATTTCTACTTGCGTGTACCTGATTTAATGCATAATACATTGTTACTAGTATGGAACGTGTAGGGATATGATCATTGGTGCCTTTATCCAGTGTTTGGGGATTCAGTGGATGTTATGGGGATGTCTGTTCGACTCCATGCGCTACATGCATTTTGTCGGCAATTTTTAACCCGCTATTGTCCAGATACCTGTTGTCTATATATTTATACCTAATAAAATTATTTAATATCATCTTTTGGACTTTTTTGCACCATTTTTTAGTGGTTGTTTGCTTTCCAGCACAGGTGTGTCCCACGCAATTCCATTTGCAGGCTTATGTTACCCTTCTCTTACATTTAGTTTAGGTTATCATGACTAGATGGTGTGTAGATTATTGACTGTTTTGTTTTCTTTGCTTTTACCTAATTGTCAGTGAGGGCCGCATAATGACATGGCAGTGGATGCGGTGGTGGTGGCAGGAAAAGCCCAAAATTCAAATGGGCATGTTTTAGCTGGTATTCTAAAGTGATGGGGAATATGTATTCTACTATTTAGCTAACAATTTGGAATGAGGGAAGGACCTCCCAAATGTAGGAGTTCCAGTCAGTGAACTCACTTGATCTTTATGACGTCAGCGCGAGCACCGTGGAAAAATTCGATCTGAGGTGGGAAAAAAAATTGCATAACATTGGTCCGAATGCAATCCGATATTTTATTGGATTGCATTCGTCCAATTTCATCGCAAGTGGGTTTGAGCCCTTAAACTGAATATTTTTCCACAAAACCATATATCAATCTGCTCAACCCCTAATCCCCCACACTATAGCAGGATGCCTACAGATTGGACTGCATTTTCATGGTGACAAATTCCTTTCAACCAGATGACAGCAAGCAAATAATTTCGGTAATTAAGCTTTATTTAAATAAAACCAGAAAGCCCGTTTAAACTCTGATTCTCCATTTTGTTTCAGATACCTGCAAGAAAAAATGTATCTGAAAATGTGCTGGGCCTTTTGACAAATATAGAATAATTGCGCTGATACATTATTGCAATATGCTAGACCTCTGAACCCTGGAGATTTGCTTATCATGGTATATGGTGGCTGAACATTTCTCCGTCATCCTGTTGTGATGCTTTGTTCCAGCAGTTAATCCTTTTTTTGTCTTTTGGCGGAGATAGACTAAACACGGTGCTAGCTTCATGCTGTGATGTTTCTTCCATTTTTAGTGTACTGAAATGTCAACTGTGAGCTGAACAAATGGCCAAGGTTTAGGATGTGGCATGAATATATCATGTCTCATTCACTATGCCGGTGTTTGCAGGAAGCAGTGTCTTTAGTCAGTGAATGGAAATGTAATGTTTGTTTGATATAACTTACTGACGAGATGGGGTCGTTTAGAGATGTAAACCTTCCAGGATACATTTTTGTAGAATACTGCTCTTTTAGCTTCTGACCTCTAGGAAGGAAATAGGTTGTATTTTCCTAGCAGAATTTTCTATCCTGTTGGTTAAAAGGTTGATAAAACCATGACATTTACAAAAGGTAAGAACAGCTTTAATAAAGCTAGTCTATTGTAGCATTAATTTTTTTTATTGTTATACATTTTTTCTATAACTGAGGGTAGACAAGGTTCCAGAAGAAGTAAATTTAGCCTTCAACAGGGAACGGTGGCATCTCCATTGTTGTTATAGGGAACCTGTCAGCAGGATTGTGCACAGTAATCTACACACAGTGTCAGGTCGGCGCCATTATACTGATTACAATGATACCTTGCTTGATGAACTACGTCTTGTGGTTGTTGTTTAATGTTTATTTTCAGTTTTGAGTTAATGAAATGCTCGTGCTTCGGGGTGGGCCTGTGGGGGGCTTCATGTTGTGCTCTGATTAGGTATTCATCTGTACGGTTTCTGACAGGTCGCTGATCTCTCAGTGACCTGTTCCCTATTTTCCATAATGAATATTATTTATATATTGAAAAAAATCACCTTCTGCGATCGCCGATAGCTGCTACTGCACAACAACCACAAGACGGATTTCATCAACCAAGGTATCATTTTAATCAGTATAACGGCGCCAACCTGACAGTGTCTGTAGGTTACTTAGCACAATTCTCCTGACAGGTTGCCGTTCAATGGAATCTGTCACCAAGTTTTGCCACCTAATCTGAGAGCAGCATAATGTACAGATATAAACCCTGATTCCAGCGATGTGTCACTTATTGGTATATTGATGTGGTTTTGTTAAAATCACTGTTTTACCTGCAGCAGATTGTCACAAATGGACAAAGAAACCTACTACAATGTTTCCCATAGTCATGAGCTTTGTATTATCCCGCTCCCACCACTTGAGGTCAGCTTTCTGCTTATGCACAGTGTACATAGAAATTTGCCAATCAGTGATGTGGGCCGAGTATGTGAACACTTTACTGGAATCAAGGTCTTTGCCCCTAAATGATGCTGTTCTCAGATGGGGGGTGTTGTGAATTCTATTTTTGGGCTCCCTCTAGTGGTCACAAGCGGTACTGTGTAGTGTTGTCTTTCTGCAGGTTGGCTGCATCAGCTGGTTTGTTATCCTTGGTTGGTTTCCTATTTAGCTCACCTGGAGACTCAGTTCCTTGCCTGCTATCAATGTATTCAGTGCTCTTCAGATTCCTTGTGTCTACCTTGCTCCCAGTCTCTCCAAGACAAGCTAAGTTTTTGTTTGATCATTTTTTGATTATCAGTGTTCATTATGTTTTTTTTGTCCAGCTCGCTAAAATGTGATTTCCTCGCTTGCTGGTTGCTCTAGGGGACTGAGTTTCTCCCCCCACACCGTTAGTTGGTGTGGGGGTTCTTGAAATCTCAGAGTGGATATTTTGTAAGGGTTTTTTACTGACCGCATAGATTCTCTTTTCTATTTTCTGCTATCTAGTATTAGTGGGCCTCATTTGCTGAATCTGCTTTCACCCCTGTGTATGTGCCTTCCTCTTACCTCACCGTTATTATCTGTTGGAGGCTTCTATATCTTTGGGGATTATTTCTCTGGAGGCAAGAGAGGTCTTTCTTTCTCTCTAGGGGTAGTTAGTTCCTCAGGCTAGCTCGAGACGTCTAGGAATTTTAGGCACGTTCACCGGCTACTTCTAGTGTGTTTGGATAGGTTCAGATTTGCGGTCAGTCCAGTTTGCCAACTCCCTAGAGCTTGTCCTAGGTTTGTTACTTAGCTGGAGTAATTTGTGATCCTCAACCACTAAGGATCATAACAGTATAGCAGGCCTAAAAGTGTTTAATGCATCGCAGAAGTGGGATAAAAAGAAGACCTGAGTACATTTTTTTTTTCCGCTTTTCCTTTGCTGCAGTCTGTTTAGCTTCTTTCATCCCCTTGAACTCTGGGTGGTTTTGAGCTCAGCTGCAGACATGAATGTTCAGACTCTGACTTCTAGTGTGGATCATCTTACTGCACGGGTGCAAAGTATTCAGGATTTTGTTATTCATAGCCATATGTCAGAACCAAAGATACCCATTCCTGAGTTGTTTTCTGGAGATAGATCTAGGTTTCTAAATTTTAAGAATAATTGTAAGTTATTTCTATCTCTGAGACCTCGTTCCTCTGGTGATTCCGCTCAGCAAGTTAAAATTGTTATCTCCTTGTTGCGTGGCGACCCTCAAGATTGGGCCTTCTCTCTGGCGCCAGGAGATCCTGCATTGCTTAATGTAGATGCATTTTTTCTGGCTCTTGGACTGCTTTATGAGGAGCCTAATCTTGAGAATCAGGCAGAAAAAGCATTGCTGGCTATCTCTCAGGGTCAGGATGAAGCAGAGGTGTATTGTCAAAAATTTCGGTGCTTACTCGATGGAATGAGTGTGCCCTGGCTGCAAATTTCAGAGAAGGTCTTTCTGAGGCCGTTATGAATGTTATGGTGGGGTTTCCCACCCCTGCAAGTCTGAGTGATTCTATGGCTTTAGCCATTCAGGTTGATCGGCGTTTGCGGGAGCGCAAATCTGCTCATCCTTTGGCGGTATTTTCCGAACAGAGACCTGAGTCTATGCAATGTGACCGAACTCTGACCAGAATTGAGCGTCAAAGTCATAGACGTCAAAATGGGTTGTGCTTTTACTGTGGTGATTTTACTCATGTTATCTCAGCATGCTCTAAACGCTTAAAAAAAATCGCTAAACCTGTCACCATTGGTACTATACAGCCTAAATTTATTTTGTCTGTTACTTTGATTTGTTCTTTGTCGTCCTACCCGGTTATGGCTTTTATGGATTCGGGTGCGGCCCTGAATCTGATGGATTTGTCGTTTGCCAGGCGCTGTGGTTTTGTCCTGGAGCCTTTGGAATTTCCTATTCCTCTGAGGGGAATTGATGCTACACCATTGGCTGAGAATAAGCCTCAGTATTGGACGCAAATGACCATGTGCATGACTCCCGTACATCAGGAGGTGATTCGCTTTCTTGTTCTGCATAATTTGCATAATGTTGTCGTTTTGGGTCTGCCATGGCTGCAAGCTCATAATCCAGTTTTAGATTGGAAAGCTATGTCTGTGTCAAGTTGGGGTTGTCAGGGAATTCATGGCGATACTCCATTGGTGTCTATTGCTTCTTCCACTCCTTCTGAGGTCCCTGAGTTTTTGTCTGACTACCAGGATGTATTTGATGAGCCCAGGTCCTGTGCCCTGCCTCCTCATAGGGATTGTGACTGTGCTATAAATTTAATTTCTGGTAGTAAATTCCCTAAGGGACGACTTTTTAATTTGTCTATACCAGAGCATGCCGCGATGCGGAGTTATATAAAGGAGTCTTTGGAGAAGGGACATATTCGCCCATCCTCTTCCCCTCTTGGTGCAGGATTTTTTTTTGTGGCCAAGAAGGACGGTTCTTTGAGACCTTGTATAGATTATCGTCTTCTGAATAAAATCACAGTCAAATTTCAGTATCCTTTGCCACTATTGTCTGATTTGTTTGCTCGGATTAAGGGTGCCAGTTGGTTCACCAAGATAGATCTCCGTGGTGCGTATAACCTTGTGCGCATTAAGCAAGGAGATGAATGGAAAACAGCATTTAATACGCCCGAAGGCCATTTTGAGTACTTGGTGATGCCTTTTGGACTCTCTAATGCTCCATCTGTGTTTCAGTCCTTCATGCATGACATCTTCCGAGAATATCTGGATAAATTTATGATTGTTTATCTGGATGACATTTTGGTCTTTTCTGATGATTGGGAGTCCCATGTGAAGCAGGTCAGGATGGTGTTTCAGGTCCTGCGTGCTAATGCTTTATTTGTGAAGGGCTCAAAATGCCTCTTTGGAGTACAGAAGGTCTGCTTTTTGGGTTTTATTTTTTCTCCTTCTACTGTGGAGATGGACCCAGTCAAGGTCCAGGCTATTCATGACTGGACTCAGCCCACGTCTGTTAAGAGTCTTCAGAAGTTCTTGGGTTTCGCGAATTTTTACCGTCATTTTATCGCTAATTTTTCTAGCGTGGTTAAACCTTTGACGGATTTGACCAAGAAGGGTTCTGATGTGACTAATTGGTCTCCTGCGGCCATGGAGGCCTTTCGGGAGCTGAAGCACCGGTTTTCTTCAGCTTCAGTCTTATGTCAGCCAGATGTCTCTCTCCCCTTCCAGGTCGAGGTTGATGCTTCTGAGATTGGAGCAGGGGCTGTTTTGTCGCAGAGAAGTTCTGATGGCTCTGTGATGAAGCCATGTGCTTTCTTTTCAAGAAAGTTTTCGCCTGCCGAGCGGAATTATGATGTTGGTAATCGAGAGTTGTTGGCTATGAAGTGGGCATTTGAGGAGTGGCGACATTAGCTCGAAGGAGCTAAACATCGTGTGGTGGTCTTGACTGATCACAAAAATCTGATTTACCTTGAATCTGCCAAGCGCCTGAATCCTAGACAGGCTCGTTGGTCGTTGTTTTTCTCCCGTTTCAACTTCGTGGTCTCATACCTGCCTGGTTCGAAGAATGTGAAAGCTGATGCACTTTCTAGGAGTTTTGTGCCTGACTCTCCGGGAGTTTCTGAGCCGGCTGGTATTCTCAGAGAGGGAGTGATTTTGTCTGCCATTTCCCCAGATTTTCGACGAGTGCTGCAGAAATTTCAGGCGGATAGACCTGACCGTTGTCCACCAGAGAGACTGTTTGTCCCGGATAGATGGACCGGCAAAGTTATTTCCGAGGTTCATTCTTCGGTGTTGACGGGTCATCCTGGGATTTTTGGTACCAGAGATTTGGTGGCTAGGTCCTTCTGGTGGCCTTCCTTGTCGCGGGATGTGCGTTCCTTTGTGCAGTCTTGTGGGATTTGTGCTCGGGCTAAGCCTTGCTGTTCTCGTGCCAGCGGTTTGCTTTTGCCTTTGCCTGTTCCGAAAAGGCCTTGGACGCACATTTCCATGGATTTTATTTCGGATCTTCCAGTATCTCAGAAAATGTCTGTCATCTGGGTGGTGTGTGATCGTTTTTCCAAGATGGTCCATTTGGTGCCCTTGCCTAAGTTGCCTTCTTCCTCCGATTTGGTTCCTCTATTTTTTCAGAATGTGGTTCGCTTGCACGGCATTCCTGAAAATATTGTGTCTGATAGAGGATCCCAGTTTGTGTCCAGGTTTTGGCGGACTTTTTGTGCTAAGATGGGCATTGATTTGTCTTTTTCGTCGGCCTTCCATCCTCAGACTAATGGCCAAACCGAGAGAACTAATCAGACGTTGGAAACTTATTTGAGATGTTTTGTTTCTGCTGATCAGGATGATTGGGTGACTTTTTTGCCATTGGCCGAGTTTGCCCTTAATAATCGGGCTAGTTCTGCTACTTTGGTTTCGCCTTTTTTCTGCAATTCTGGTTTCCATCCTCGTTTTTCCTCGGGTCAGGTTGAGCCTTCTGACTGTCCTGGGGTGGATTCTGTGGTGGATAGGTTGCAGCAGATTTGGAACCATGTGGTGGACAATTTGAGGTTGTCACAGGAGAAGGCTCAGCGCTTTGCCAACCGCCGCCGCGGTGTGGGTCCCCGACTTCGTGTTGGGGATTTGGTGTGGCTGTCTTCTCGGTATGTTCCTATGAAGGTCTCCTCTCCTAAATTCATGTGAAAAAATGACCGTAGGCACTACTATCGGGGGTGGTGCTCAAGTAGGTGCCCAAACCTTATAATTATGAAAAGTAACTTGGCACACACGTGATCAGATGCTTGTGTGGTTTAATAAGAAGAGAGTACATACAAACGTTTTGGTCATAGACCTTCTTCAATGTACTAGACAAATAATAAATAATAACAAAGTAAATAAAGTATATACAATCCAAGTAAATAAATAAATAATGGTCTAATTAAGAGAAAAATGGCTATTATGAAAATTGGCTTCATACTGAAAACCTCAGTCTATTATGTGATATATAGTATCGTGAAGAAACTGGCTAATGGTCATGCACTGGAGAAGGCTATAGTGCAGTGTCCGTTGAGATGGGAATCTTATATTTAGTGCACAGTGAGGTAGAAAAGAAGCGGCTATACATACCCTCTCTCAGAGAGTCTATTTGGTGAGCGGATTTTAGGGGGGGGAATAGTCCTGTAATAATGCATGTAATAGTTCAGAATTGTAATAGTAGTGGTAACGCTATAATTAAATAGAATAGGAATGAACATACCCCTTTATGCGTCTGATTGTGGTAATTATGGTCTGAGCGTTAGTGAGGCTCTGTGGAATAAAGTAATATACCTATGAGTGCCGCGAGTCAGAGTCCAGGGAAGTGCTCCGTGAGCAAAAGGATGCCTGGCTTACCTACGACGTCTCCGATCAGGACGCGGTATCCACCGCTTGTCCTCAGTGTGGTGAGACTGACGTGATGCTGCCGTTTAATGGGCGCGTGCCGTGACGCGCTACCGGAAGTGCAGGGCCGGAAGTGACCTAGTAGTGTGGGTCTGGCTCTCCTGCGTTCCACTGTTGCTGACGTGGGTGGGGCTGTGCGTTCCACTGCGGGCATGCGTGGTGTGAAAGTGCCCTGAAGAACTAAGATGAATAATCCGCTGTTCCGGAGTGGTATAAGACGGCTCTGTTTGTGAGGTGGTGATAGGTGGTCATTCTTGGTGATAGATGATAGTGATTTAGCAGAGGTGACACATATTCCACACAGTATTAATAGAGTCGATTCTGTGGAGAGAGATGTGAGTATTAGAATCGAGTTCAGCAATAACAACATTGACAGCAATAATAAAGTGACAGCAATAAAGACAACCCATTCTACTCGTAGTGATATTATACGAGTCACATTCAAAGTTCGTGGTACATGTTAAAGACTTAATAAAATTTTCTTATTCCTTCAAGAGAGGAAGGCCTGGATGTCGTAGTCTCTGTTTAGGCCCTTTGGGGTCAAAGTCTCTAGTTCATGTATCCAGTAGGCCTCTCTCTTTTTCAGGAGACCTATCCTGTCACCCCCTCTGCGTGATGGTAGCACTTGTTCAATCACTTGGAACCTTAACTGGGCAATAGTATGGCCCTGTGTGATAAAGTGGTAGGGGATGGGTAATAAGGTGTTCTTGCACCTTATTGTGGATTTATGTTTAGAAATCCTCTGCTTTATGGGTTGAGTTGTCTCTCCGACGTAATACAGTCCACAGGGGCACTTAATTATATAAATGACATATGCTGAATCACACGTGAAAAAACCTTTAATGGGATATTCCTTCCCATTGTGTGGATGGTAAAAGGTTGCGCCTCTTTGAATGTTGTTGCATTGTATGCATTGTAAGCATGGGAATGTGCCTGTCCTTGGATGGGTAAGGAAGCGTTGTCTTGATATCGGTTGTGAGCTCCCTATGTCTGCTCTCACCAATTTGTCACGTATGTTTTTTGGTCTACGAAAGCAGGGAAGGAAAGGTTCATTGAATTCTTTGACCCCTGGGTGCCCTGTTCCCAGAATGTGCCAATGGCGTCTGATGGATTTATGGAGTAGGTATGCCAGGGGATGATAATTATGAACAAACGGGATGCGGTATTTAATGTCCTTTTGCTTTTTAGGTAGAGGATAAATCCATAAATCCATCAGACGCCATTGGCACATTCTGGGAACAGGGCACCCAGGGGTCAAAGAATTCAATGAACCTTTCCTTCCCAGCTTTCGTAGACCAAGAAACATACGTGACAAATTGGTGAGAGCAGACATAGGGAGCTCACAACCGATATCAAGACAACGCTTCCTTACCCATCCAAGGACAGGCACATTCCCATGCTTACAATGCATACAATGCAACAACATTCAAAGAGGCGCAACCTTTTACCATCCACACAATGGGAAGGAATATCCCATTAAAGGTTTTTTCACGTGTGATTCAGCATATGTCATTTATATAATTAAGTGCCCCTGTGGACTGTATTACGTCGGAGAGACAACTCAACCCATAAAGCAGAGGATTTCTAAACATAAATCCACAATAAGGTGCAAGAACACCTTATTACCCATCCCCTACCACTTTATCACACAGGGCCATACTATTGCCCAGTTAAGGTTCCAAGTGATTGAACAAGTGCTACCATCACGCAGAGGGGGTGACAGGATAGGTCTCCTGAAAAAGAGAGAGGCCTACTGGATACATGAACTAGAGACTTTGACCCCAAAGGGCCTAAACAGAGACTACGACATCCAGGCCTTCCTCTCTTGAAGGAATAAGAAAATTTTATTAAGTCTTTAACATGTACCACGAACTTTGAATGTGACTCGTATAATATCACTACGAGTAGAATGGGTTGTCTTTATTGCTGTCACTTTATTATTGCTGTCAATGTTGTTATTGCTGAACTCGATTCTAATACTCACATCTCTCTCCACAGAATCGACTCTATTAATACTGTGTGGAATATGTGTCACCTCTGCTAAATCACTATCATCTATCACCAAGAATGACCACCTATCACCACCTCACAAACAGAGCCGTCTTATACCACTCCGGAACAGCGGATTATTCATCTTAGTTCTTCAGGGCACTTTCACACCACGCATGCCCGCAGTGGAACGCACAGCCCCACCCACGTCAGCAACAGTGGAACGCAGGAGAGCCAGACCCACACTACTAGGTCACTTCCGGCCCTGCACTTCCGGTAGCGCGTCACGGCACGCGCCCATTAAACGGCAGCATCACGTCAGTCTCACCACACTGAGGACAAGCGGTGGATACCGCGTCCTGATCGGAGACGTCGTAGGTAAGCCAGGCATCCTTTTGCTCACGGAGCACTTCCCTGGACTCTGACTCGCGGCACTCATAGGTATATTACTTTATTCCACAGAGCCTCACTAACGCTCAGACCATAATTACCACAATCAGACGCATAAAGGGGTATGTTCATTCCTATTCTATTTAATTATAGCGTTACCACTACTATTACAATTCTGAACTATTACATGCATTATTACAGGACTATTCCCCCCCCTAAAATCCGCTCACCAAATAGACTCTCTGAGAGAGGGTATATATAGCCGCTTCTTTTCTACCTCACTGTGCACTAAATATAAGATTCCCATCTCAACGGACACTGCACTATAGCCTTCTCCAGTGCATGACCATTAGCCAGTTTCTTCACGATACTATATATCACATAATAGACTGAGGTTTTCAGTATGAAGCCAATTTTCATAATAGCCATTTTTCTCTTAATTAGACCATTATTTATTTATTTACTTGGATTGTATATACTTTATTTACTTTGTTATTATTTATTATTTGTCTAGTACATTGAAGAAGGTCTATGACCGAAACGTTTGTATGTACTCTCTTCTTATTAAACCACACAAGCATCTGATCACGTGTGTGCCAAGTTACTTTTCATAATTATAAGGTTTGGGCACCTACTTGAGCACCACCCCCGATAGTAGTGCCTACGGTCATTTTTTCACATATTATAACCCTTACGTAAGAGCACACTATCTATGGTCATGTCATCACTTACATTTTCATATAACGCTGAAGAAACGACTAATATCATTGCACAATCCACAACATCCACCGAGTTTCTTAGAGTTCCCCCTAAAGAAACAAGGGGACGAGACCTGGAGAGGGAACTAAGACGGAGCACAAATTTTGAATTGCATTGTGCAACCCTTACGGAGTACCTCAAAGTTCAGAGGATTCCTAGGGGACTCAGGGTCCCCCTCCGTCCTACCCTCTTTAGTGACTCTCCCGATTTTTGCTCTCGTTTTGAAAGAATCCTAAACAAATGTTCTTTTGATCTCATGACGCTGACGTTGGAACATCTACACCAAGGGATCGCCCAGAGCAAAGAACGGATCACCAATATTGAACAACAGCTGGCAACATCTTCCACCCCAGCAGAACTACAGGATCTTAAAACTCGTATCAAGACTACAATCGAACAACATCGACGGGACACAGAGGCAAGAAAAAGGTCAAAATTCATCAGGGATGCTGAAGACTACGAACAGAACAGAATCTACAAATGGCGAGACAACTCAAACTCCGGGACCTTCTCCTCACGCTCCAACTACAGATCTACGACAGACATCTCGACGTCAGGTTCGGACCAAGAACGACGGGAAAGACCAACAGCAGGTCGTTTTTTAGGTCGTGGGAGGAGACAAACAAGAAGAAGGGGACCCGTAGAGGAAAGAGACGGAGGAAGGAACACGGACTGCATGCGCATAACCCGCTCTCAGGTACGAACCCCCTGGTAATCAATATCTCTTCAAAAACACTAAGCATAGCCGAACATCAGGTATTACAAAAAGGACTATCCTTTTGTCCCAGCTATAAATTAAATACTTTTAATTTAGAGATGGATCTACAGAGATTCTATAGATCACTGAGATTAAAATTACACCTTGCTGACTCCACTACCCACGCTCCCACCCCTAGCACTACAGAGGATCGTCTCCTCACCTCAAGTAGCCTAGGCCTGAGGAATAAGAGCAACTACAGACCCCCAGCAGGCTCTCCTGCACTTGAAACATTCATCTCATTTGTGAATGATTCATTTCACAAATTGAGGAATGACTTCAACAGAGGCAGACTACACGCTCAATCCAATCTTACTGCCCTAGATCACCAAGCACTAAATTCCTTGCAGACAGATAAAGACATAATAGTCAAACCAGCGGACAAGGGGGGCGCCATAGTCGTATTAGACAAGTCCATGTACAAGCAAGAAGTCTACCGCCAACTCAGTGATAGTTCCATCTACACACCCCTTGAGAGGGACCCAATCAACAGGATTAGAGAAGACATTCAGCATATACTTACCAAATACAGGGAATTAAAGATCCTTGACCAAAAAACATGTGAATACCTCACCAAACAAAATCCCATCACGCCAGTTTTTTACATACTACCTAAAATTCATAAGAGCTTAATAAATCCACCCGGGAGACCCATAGTGGCCTCAACAGATTCCATCCTATCACCCATAGCCAAGTACTTAGAGAAAATTCTCACACCAATGATCAAACAAACCCCCTCCTTCCTACTGGACACGGGAGCTTTTCTCAAACTCATAGATGAACTAAAGACCATCCCAACAGAGGCCTTTCTGGTCACATTTGACGTAAAAGACTTGTATACGTCTATACCACATGAGGAAGGCATCAGGTCAATGAGGAAGTTACTCTTGACCTCCAATCTAGACCCTGACCAAATTAACCTTTGCTGTGAACTACTGTCCCTAGTACTCACTAGAAATTATTTCCTATTTGAGGACAAGTTCTACTTACAGAGGAGAGGCACCGCGATGGGTAGTAACGTAGCGCCGCCATATGCAAATTCCTATATGGTAGACTACGAAAACAGTACCATCTATGTCAATGACCTTTTCCGCACACACGCCTTAGTATGGAAAAGGTACATTGACGACATATTCTGTATCTGGAATGGCCCCCAAACAACACTGGATTCCTTTTTTGGATTCCTCAAGACATCCTGGCCAGGCCTTGATTTTACAATCACGTATGATCAGGCTAAAGTGGATTTCCTAGACACCACAGTTCTAAAAAACGACAAAGGTGAACTTTCCTCAGATTTATACATTAAACCAACGGATCGAAATAGTCTGTTGCACTACGACAGCTTCCACCCTAAAAAAATGAAAGACTCGATCCCAAAATCTCAACTCCAAAGGGTCCAAAGAATAGTCTCAGACAAAGACTTACAAACAAAACGGTTAGAAGAAATGCGGACCAAATTCCTAGAGAGGGGCTATCCCCCGCATACCCTGGAAGCAACCAGGGTAGATCCTCTACCTAAAAAGCAAAAGGACATTAAATACCGCATCCCGTTTGTTCATAATTATCATCCCCTGGCATACCTACTCCATATATCCATCAGACGCCATTGGCACATTCTGGGAACAGGGCACCCAGGGGTCAAAGAATTCAATGAACCTTTCCTTCCCTGCTTTCGTAGACCAAGAAACATACGTGACAAATTGGTGAGAGCAGACATAGGGAGCTCACAACCGATATCAAGACAACGCTTCCTTACCCATCCAAGGACAGGCACATTCCCATGCTTACAATGCATACAATGCAACAACATTCAAAGAGGCGCAACCTTTTACCATCCACACAATGGGAAGGAATATCCCATTAAAGGTTTTTTCACGTGTGATTCAGCATATGTCATTTATATAATTAAGTGCCCCTGTGGACTGTATTACGTCGGAGAGACAACTCAACCCATAAAGCAGAGGATTTCTAAACATAAATCCACAATAAGGTGCAAGAACACCTTATTACCCATCCCCTACCACTTTATCACACAGGGCCATACTATTGCCCAGTTAAGGTTCCAAGTGATTGAACAAGTGCTACCATCACGCAGAGGGGGTGACAGGATAGGTCTCCTGAAAAAGAGAGAGGCCTACTGGATACATGAACTAGAGACTTTGACCCCAAAGGGCCTAAACAGAGACTACGACATCCAGGCCTTCCTCTCTTGAAGGAATAAGAAAATTTTATTAAGTCTTTAACATGTACCACGAACTTTGAATGTGACTCGTATAATATCACTACGAGTAGAATGGGTTGTCTTTATTGCTGTCACTTTATTATTGCTGTCAATGTTGTTATTGCTGAACTCGATTCTAATACTCACATCTCTCTCCACAGAATCGACTCTATTAATACTGTGTGGAATATGTGTCACCTCTGCTAAATCACTATCATCTATCACCAAGAATGACCACCTATCACCACCTCACAAACAGAGCCGTCTTATACCACTCCGGAACAGCGGATTATTCATCTTAGTTCTTCAGGGCACTTTCACACCACGCATGCCCGCAGTGGAACGCACAGCCCCACCCACGTCAACAACAGTGGAACGCAGGAGAGCCAGACCCACACTACTAGGTCACTTCCGGCCCTGCACTTCCGGTAGCGCGTCACGGCACGCGCCCATTAAACGGCAGCATCACGTCAGTCTCACCACACTGAGGACAAGCGGTGGATACCGCGTCCTGATCGGAGACGTCGTAGGTAAGCCAGGCATCCTTTTGCTCACGGAGCACTTCCCTGGACTCTGACTCGCGGCACTCATAGGTATATTACTTTATTCCACAGAGCCTCACTAACGCTCAGACCATAATTACCACAATCAGACGCATAAAGGGGTATGTTCATTCCTATTCTATTTAATTATAGCGTTACCACTACTATTACAATTCTGAACTATTACATGCATTATTACAGGACTATTCCCCCCCCTAAAATCCGCTCACCAAATAGACTCTCTGAGAGAGGGTATGTATAGCCGCTTCTTTTCTACCTCACTGTGCACTAAATATAAGATTCCCATCTCAACGGACACTGCACTATAGCCTTCTCCAGTGCATGACCATTAGCCAGTTTCTTCACGATACTATATATCACATAATAGACTGAGGTTTTCAGTATGAAGCCAATTTTCATAATAGCCATTTTTCTCTTAATTAGACCATTATTTATTTATTTACTTGGATTGTATATACTTTATTTACTTTGTTATTATTTATTATTTGTCTAGTACATTGAAGAAGGTCTATGACCGAAACGTTTGTATGTACTCTCTTCTTATTAAACCACACAAGCATCTGATCACGTGTGTGCCAAGTTACTTTTCATAATTATAAGGTTTGGGCACCTACTTGAGCACCACCCCCGATAGTAGTGCCTACGGTCATTTTTTCACATATTATAACCCTTACGTAAGAGCACACTATCTATGGTCATGTCATCACTTACATTTTCATATAACGCTGAAGAAACGACTAATATCATTGCACAATCCACAACATCCACCGAGTTTCTTAGAGTTCCCCCTAAAGAAACAAGGGGACGAGACCTGGAGAGGGAACTAAGACGGAGCACAAATTTTGAATTGCATTGTGCAACCCTTACGGAGTACCTCAAAGTTCAGAGGATTCCTAGGGGACTCAGGGTCCCCCTCCGTCCTACCCTCTTTAGTGACTCTCCCGATTTTTGCTCTCGTTTTGAAAGAATCCTAAACAAATGTTCTTTTGATCTCATGACGCTGACGTTGGAACATCTACACCAAGGGATCGCCCAGAGCAAAGAACGGATCACCAATATTGAACAACAGCTGGCAACATCTTCCACCCCAGCAGAACTACAGGATCTTAAAACTCGTATCAAGACTACAATCGAACAACATCGACGGGACACAGAGGCAAGAAAAAGGTCAAAATTCATCAGGGACGCTGAAGACTACGAACAGAACAGAATCTACAAATGGCGAGACAACTCAAACTCCGGGACCTTCTCCTCACGCTCCAACTACAGATCTACGACAGACATCTCGACGTCAGGTTCGGACCAAGAACGACGGGAAAGACCAACAGCAGGTCGTTTTTTAGGTCGTGGGAGGAGACAAACAAGAAGAAGGGGACCCGTAGAGGAAAGAGACGGAGGAAGGAACACGGACTGCATGCGCATAACCCGCTCTCAGGTACGAACCCCCTGGTAATCAATATCTCTTCAAAAACACTAAGCATAGCCGAACATCAGGTATTACAAAAAGGACTATCCTTTTGTCCCAGCTATAAATTAAATACTTTTAATTTAGAGATGGATCTACAGAGATTCTATAGATCACTGAGATTAAAATTACACTTTGCTGACTCCACTACCCACGCTCCCACCCCTAGCACTACAGAGGATCGTCTCCTCACCTCAAGTAGCCTAGGCCTGAGGAATAAGAGCAACTACAGACCCCCAGCAGGCTCTCCTGCACTTGAAACATTCATCTCATTTGTGAATGATTCATTTCACAAATTGAGGAATGACTTCAACAGAGGCAGACTACACGCTCAATCCAATCTTACTGCCCTAGATCACCAAGCACTAAATTCCTTGCAGACAGATAAAGACATAATAGTCAAACCAGCGGACAAGGGGGGCGCCATAGTCGTATTAGACAAGTCCATGTACAAGCAAGAAGTCTACCGCCAACTCAGTGATAGTTCCATCTACACACCCCTTGAGAGGGACCCAATCAACAGGATTAGAGAAGACATTCAGCATATACTTACCAAATACAGGGAATTAAAGATCCTTGACCAAAAAACATGTGAATACCTCACCAAACAAAATCCCATCACGCCAGTTTTTTACATACTACCTAAAATTCATAAGAGCTTAATAAATCCACCCGGGAGACCCATAGTGGCCTCAACAGATTCCATCTTATCACCCATAGCCAAGTACTTAGAGAAAATTCTCACACCAATGATCAAACAAACCCCCTCCTTCCTACTGGACACGGGAGCTTTTCTCAAACTCATAGATGAACTAAAGACCATCCCAACAGAGGCCTTTCTGGTCACATTTGACGTAAAAGACTTGTATACGTCTATACCACATGAGGAAGGCATCAGGTCAATGAGGAAGTTACTCTTGACCTCCAATCTAGACCCTGACCAAATTAACCTTTGCTGTGAACTACTGTCCCTAGTACTCACTAGAAATTATTTCCTATTTGAGGACAAGTTCTACTTACAGAGGAGAGGCACCGCGATGGGTAGTAACGTAGCGCCGCCATATGCAAATTCCTATATGGTAGACTACGAAAACAGTACCATCTATGTCAATGACCTTTTCCGCACACACGCCTTAGTATGGAAAAGGTACATTGACGACATATTCTGTATCTGGAATGGCCCCCAAACAACACTGGATTCCTTTTTTGGATTCCTCAAGACATCCTGGCCAGGCCTTGATTTTACAATCACGTATGATCAGGCTAAAGTGGATTTCCTAGACACCACAGTTCTAAAAAACGACAAAGGTGAACTTTCCTCAGATTTATACATTAAACCAACGGATCGAAATAGTCTGTTGCACTACGACAGCTTCCACCCTAAAAAAATTAAAGACTCGATCCCAAAATCTCAACTCCAAAGGGTCCAAAGAATAGTCTCAGACAAAGACTTACAAACAAAACGGTTAGAAGAAATGCGGACCAAATTCCTAGAGAGGGGCTATCCCCCGCATACCCTGGAAGCAACCAGGGTAGATCCTCTACCTAAAAAGCAAAAGGACATTAAATACCGCATCCCGTTTGTTCATAATTATCATCCCCTGGCATACCTACTCCATAAATCCATCAGACGCCATTGGCACATTCTGGGAACAGGGCACCCAGGGGTCAAAGAATTCAATGAACCTTTCCTTCCCTGCTTTCGTAGACCAAGAAACATACGTGACAAATTGGTGAGAGCAGACATAGGGAGCTCACAACCGATATCAAGACAACGCTTCCTTACCCATCCAAGGACAGGCACATTCCCATGCTTACAATGCATACAATGCAACAACATTCAAAGAGGCGCAACCTTTTACCATCCACACAATGGGAAGGAATATCCCATTAAAGGTTTTTTCACGTGTGATTCAGCATATGTCATTTATATAATTAAGTGCCCCTGTGGACTGTATTACGTCGGAGAGACAACTCAACCCATAAAGCAGAGGATTTCTAAACATAAATCCACAATAAGGTGCAAGAACACCTTATTACCCATCCCCTACCACTTTATCACACAGGGCCATACTATTGCCCAGTTAAGGTTCCAAGTGATTGAACAAGTGCTACCATCACGCAGAGGGGGTGACAGGATAGGTCTCCTGAAAAAGAGAGAGGCCTACTGGATACATGAACTAGAGACTTTGACCCCAAAGGGCCTAAACAGAGACTACGACATCCAGGCCTTCCTCTCTTGAAGGAATAAGAAAATTTTATTAAGTCTTTAACATGTACCACGAACTTTGAATGTGACTCGTATAATATCACTACGAGTAGAATGGGTTGTCTTTATTGCTGTCACTTTATTATTGCTGTCAATGTTGTTATTGCTGAACTCGATTCTAATACTCACATCTCTCTCCACAGAATCGACTCTATTAATACTGTGTGGAATATGTGTCACCTCTGCTAAATCACTATCATCTATCACCAAGAATGACCACCTATCACCACCTCACAAACAGAGCCGTCTTATACCACTCCGGAACAGCGGATTATTCATCTTAGTTCTTCAGGGCACTTTCACACCACGCATGCCCGCAGTGGAACGCACAGCCCCACCCACGTCAGCAACAGTGGAACGCAGGAGAGCCAGACCCACACTACTAGGTCACTTCCGGCCCTGCACTTCCGGTAGCGCGTCACGGCACGCGCCCATTAAAAGGCAGCATCACGTCAGTCTCACCACACTGAGGACAAGCGGTGGATACCGCGTCCTGATCGGAGACGTCGTAGGTAAGCCAGGCATCCTTTTGCTCACGGAGCACTTCCCTGGACTCTGACTCGCGGCACTCATAGGTATATTACTTTATTCCACAGAGCCTCACTAACGCTCAGACCATAATTACCACAATCAGACGCATAAAGGGGTATGTTCATTCCTATTCTATTTAATTATAGCGTTACCACTACTATTACAATTCTGAACTATTACATGCATTATTACAGGACTATTCCCCCCCCTAAAATCCGCTCACCAAATAGACTCTCTGAGAGAGGGTATATATAGCCGCTTCTTTTCTACCTCACTGTGCACTAAATATAAGATTCCCATCTCAACGGACACTGCACTATAGCCTTCTCCAGTGCATGACCATTAGCCAGTTTCTTCACGATACTATATATCACATAATAGACTGAGGTTTTCAGTATGAAGCCAATTTTCATAATAGCCATTTTTCTCTTAATTAGACCATTATTTATTTATTTACTTGGATTGTATATACTTTATTTACTTTGTTATTATTTATTATTTGTCTAGTACATTGAAGAAGGTCTATGACCGAAACGTTTGTATGTACTCTCTTCTTATTAAACCACACAAGCATCTGATCACGTGTGTGCCAAGTTACTTTTCATACTCTCCTAAATTCAAGCCTCGCTTCATCGGTCCTTATAAGATTTTGGAAATCCTTAACCCGGTGTCTTTTCGTTTGGATCTCCCAGCATCATTTGCCATTCATAATGTGTTCCATAGGTCTTTGTTGCGAAGGTATGTGGTGCCTGTGGTTCCTTCTGTTGAGCCTCCTGCTCCGGTGCTGATCGAGGGCGAATTGGAGTACGTGGTGGAGAAGATTTTGGATTCTCGTATCTCTAGACGGAGACTTCAGTATTTGGTTAAGTGGAAGGGCTATGGTCAGGAGGATAATTCCTGGGTTGTCGCCTCTGATGTTCATGCGGCTGATTTGGTTCGTGCCTTCCACGCGGCTCATCCTGATTTGCCCTGGGGGTCTTGATGAGGGTTTGGTGACCCCTCCTCAAGGGGGGGTACTGTTGTGAATTCTATTTTTGGGCTCCCTCTAGTGGTCACAAGCGGTACTGTGTAGTGTTGTCTTTCTGCAGGTTGGCTGCATCAGCTGGTTCGTTATCCTTGGTTGGTTTCCTATTTAGCTCACCTGGAGACTCAGTTCCTTGCCTGCTATCAATGTATTCAGTGCTCTTCAGATTCCTTGTGTCTACCTTGCTCCCAGTCTCTGCAAGACAAGCTAAGTTTTTGTTTGATCATTTTTTGATTATCAGTGTTCATTATGTTTTTTTTTGTCCAGCTCGCTAAAATTGATTTCCTCGCTTGCTGGTTGCTCTAGGGGACTGAGTTTCTCCCCCCCCACCGTTAGTTGGTGTGGGGGTTCTTGAAATCTCAGAGTGGATATTTTGTAAGGGTTTTTTACTGACCGCATAGATTCTCTTTTCTATTTTCTGCTATCTAGTATTAGTGGGCCTCATTTGCTGAATCTGCTTTCACCCCTGTGTATGTGCCTTCCTCTTACCTCACCGTTATTATCTGTTGGGGGCTTCTATATCTTTGGGGATTATTTCTCTGGAGGCAAGAGAGGTCTTTCTTTCTCTCTAGGGGTAGTTAGTTCCTCAGGCTGGCTCGAGACGTCTAGGATTTTTAGGCACGTTCACCGGCTACTTCTAGTGTGTTTGGATAGGTTCAGATTTGCGGTCAGTCCAGTTTGCCACCTCCCTAGAGCTTGTCCTAGGTTTGTTACTTAGCTGGAGTAATTTGTGATCCTCAACCACTAAGGATCATAACAGGGGGGGTGGGGTAGCAAAAGACAGGTGACAGGTTAAATATTCAGAATTGTTCGGTTGAGTTTCCTATTTGTGACAAATATAATCTATACCAGTGTCAAACAAAGGAGGTGCAACAGACCGAGTTACTAGACCATGTATGTTTTCCACTGGAACTGGATATCAGCACAGTTACCTTCTGTACTACTAAACCAACCATACTTCTGCTTCCAATGATTTGAAGAGAAAATGGTTTAAATTCCCTAGTGTTGAAAGAAGAACTATTAGATAAGTATTTATTTTTATATAGTAGTACACGGCAGACAAGATCACCCATGGAGTTTCACTACATCAATAAACAGCTTTTTTTATTTTTACAAAGTTGTTTAAAAATGCTTAAACCAGAAGAGGTTGTATTATTTATAAAATCATTCTGTATTTCTATCTTCTCTTTAAACCTGTACTTGACTACCCTGCCCTTTCATGATTTATGTAGCATTGTGTAAAACATTCAGAGCTGGCTGAAGAGTTGTAAGATTGCGAGCAGGGTCCTCACTCCTCCTGTAACTGTTGAACTATGTTACTTCGTGATATCTTTATTACCTGTACATGTCCCCACTTAATTGTAAAGTGATACAGAATATGTTGGCACTGTGTAAATAACATTATTATTATTATCATTATTATTTATATCAAGAATAATCTCAGTCTATAAACATTACAGGACTACAGAAAATACCAGAATGTTTTATTGGACATTTAATCCAATTTACATTTTTGGCATTTCAAACCATACACCATTGGGGCATAAAGATAGAGGAGGTCCACAGCTTAAGGCCTTCTTTATGAACCAGAATAGAGAGTTAGGCTATGGGCCCACCTTGCAGAATACAAGCAGATTTTTCCTTATCAAAACCGCACACCCTCATGGAAAACTCATGCGGATTTAAATGCGTTTTTGATGGGTTTGTGACGCATTTTTCAGGGTTTCTTCCAAGCGTTTTTAAAGCGTTTTTTAAGCATTTTTGAGCATAAATAAAGTTGGGACAAATAAAAAGGCTCCTATGAGGCTATTTCCCAGTCCAACCCCCCAACCAGCCTGAACAGCAGAGAAGATCTGATGCCTAACCACAAGCGATCAAGGCCCATTTTTCTTGCACAATTATTGAAACAAAAAAAAAGGTTAATAAAAAATTACTTTGATTTAACTTATCTCCCACATGGTCCCACACCTCCGTATGTTTCTCGATCTACAATGTTTAAAATTACAAGTCAATACATTTATTTAAAAAAATGTGGATTCAAAATTCAAAATATGATATCTATCTATATATACATTTGCACACATATATACATATATATCCACACTGAAACACAAACGCAAAACCGATGTAGATATGTATGAATCCGTGTAATTATGCGCACGCACACACACAACCCCCCTACATGGCTCTTTCAACAGAATCTCCGGTAAGAGTCGTGATAACATTTTCGACACATATCGGAGACACTGATAAACACATAAGCAACACATAAGGGCCGGACACAATGCACAATGCAAGGGTTCTTTTCCGTTGAAAAATGATCTTTTTGATCCCAACTTTTATTTTCCAAAGGGTAACGAGAGAAATTGGACCCCAAAAGTTGTTGTGCAATGATCCTGAGTACGCTGATACCCTATATGTGGGGGTAAACCACTGTTTGGTCACATGGCAGAGCTTGGAAGGGAAGGAGCATCGTTTTACTTTTTCTACACAGAATTGGCTGGAATTTAGATCAGACGACATGTCGTGTTTGCAGAGCCCCTGATGTGCCTGAACAGTGGAAACCTCCCAATTCTAACTCCAATCCTAACCCCAACACACCCCTAACCCTAATCCAAACCCTAGTCTTAACCCTCGCCCTAGCCCTAGCACTAACCCTGGCCCTAACCCTAGCCCTAACCCTAGCACAAAAATGATTACAGAACCCGACAAGATATGACACATGGTTTGCATACAGTAAACCTTGTCATATCAAAACTATTTTTTGATGGAAGTGTTTAATAAATTTATTAGCTAGTGATAGGAAAAATTTGGAACTCTAGGGGTTAAAGTAAAGGCTATCGCAGAAAAAAATGCATGGGCTCCCGTGCAATTTTCTCCGCCAGAGAGGGAAAGCCAGTGAGTGGGGGCAGATATTAATAGCCTAGAGAGGGAACATTATTTTTGCCCCCCCAGGCTAAAAACATCTGCCCCCAGCCACCCCAGAAAAGACGCATCTGTAAGATGCCCCAAATCTGGCACTTAGCCTCTCTCTTCTCATTGCCCTATATGGCATATGGGGTAATAAGGGGTTAATGTCACCTTGCTATTGAAAGGTGACATTAAGCCAGGTTAATAATGGAGAGGTGTCAATAATACACCTCTCCATTATTAACCCTAGAATAGTAAAGGGTTAAAAATCTTTTAATGAAATAATCACAACATGTTTTTGACCAAATTTTTTATTGTGCTGATCCAAAAAAAAGATCTTCCTCTGAAAAAAAAAAAAACAATATCCATTCCTCTCCGCAGTACAGTCAGGTCCCACGCCGTAATCCATCACAAAGGGTTAACTAGTTTACAACGGGGACCGGTGCTAATGCTACCTGCCCCGCTGTAAAACACTGCAGAATGAATTAAATCATCTCTTCGGAGGCTCCCTGGCTGACCGAGGATGAACTGATTAGCGTGGGAAAATTTCCCTTGCTCATAAGTTAACCTCCAGTCAGCCGAGGAGTCCGTGCAGCCGCAGTGAGTGCCACTGACTTCTTCGGCTCCCAACGAGTTCACCCGAGCAGCACTCAGGTGAACTCATTATACAATGAATGGGATCTTTTTACAGGTATATATAATTTATTTCCGCAGGGAACCACTGGCCACCAATGAAAATTTTATTTGGGGACAAATGTAAAAGTAAAGCAATAATGGGCCAAAAAAATGAAAAAAAAGGGATTAAATTAACAATATTGGCCGATGGTTAAAAATTATAATAATAGAGGGAGAAAATATTTTGGAAAATAAGGGGGGGCAATAAAAAATATCGAGTCGGGGCTAAAAAGAAAAGCATATTGTGTTGTTTTTTTTTACAGCAGGAACAGTTCGATGGGAAATAGGCTGATGGGAGTAGTAGTCTCATGGGCCTTATGTCTAGTTACACACATACACTGCAAATACAACACATACACACACAAACACATAGACACACAAACACACACACACAGACAAACACATAGACACCACACTGATCATTAAAGGGACATTCAGCGCCATGCGATCAAACAAGTCCATGTTAGCAGCCATCATGCAGGAAGACGGGAATGATCTGGTATTCTTGTCTTCCTGGATTATGGAATGCTCATGGGATGTCATGATGGGATGCCTATGATGTCACTTCCTATTTGTGGATTTCAAGCTTTCCAATACAAGTCTATGGCGGTGGAATTGCCGCGATTAGGCAAAAAAATTTTCCTATTAGGTATATACTCACCCTCGGACGCGCCCTGCTTCTTTCCGGCAGCCTTCCTTCCTAAGAATGAGCGCGTGAAGGACCTTAGATGATGTCGCGGCTTGTGATTGGTCGCGTGACCGCCCATGTGACCGCTCGCGACCAATCACAAGCTGCGACGTCACCGCAGGTCATTCACGCGCTCATCCTTAGGAAGGAAGGCTGCCGTTTAGTACCAGGGTGCGTCCGAGGGTGAGTATATCAATATTTTTTTTTTTATTCTTTATTTAACACTTAAATATGGATTCCGATACCGATTCCCGATATCGCAAACATATCGGAACTCGGTATCGGAATTCCGATACCAGATTCAGAAGATCGCCGACCTCATGGCCGACCCCACACAGGGGTCGGGTCGGGTTTCATGAAACCCGACTTTGCCAAAAGTCGGCGACTTCTGCAAATGGCCGACCCGTTTCGCTCAACCCTAGTGTAGCGCGCTGATCAAATTTTGACAGGAAGCTAGAAAGAGAAACAGTCACCTTCTGATCTGTAACAGGGCCTTGGCGGGCACCACCACATCCACGTCCCTTAACATCACCCTTTCTCGTATTGAATGCATTATGCATATGAAAAAAAAAATCCTGGCTTCATTTTTCATAAGTATCTTCACAAAGGTGTTGTGTACAAATTAACTGTATCTAGCAATGGTTGTCAATTTTTTTTAAAGATATCAGCTTTATTACACATGGCAACAGCAGACTCACAACAATTTGAGGTAAATAGTCACGTTTGCGCCTGTCGCACAACTGCTAGACAAAAATACGCTATTTATGAAACCAGTAGAATTTTTTTTGTTTTAGATCACCTTGCTGACACACTGTAACAGCGAACTAATGAAAATTATTGCCACTGCTAAATTGTGACGTTTGTTTGTCTGTCCAGATTGCGCCAGTCGCACAACTGCTAAAGATATGCTAATTATTAACCTCTTAACAACCGCCGATATGCCTTTTCACGTCGGCAGTTAAGGGTACTTAAACCACAGTGCCGCTTTTTAACGGTACTGAGATTTAAGGTTTAGCGTCCCCCAGAGTTGGAATTTCTCTGGGGTCTCAGCGACCGGGGGTTGCTGAGATCACAGAGAACATGATTCGGGTCAGTTTTTACCGTCCCCGGTGTTGCGATTGCCGTTATTAACTGTCATGATCTCTGCGGGCAGAGATCATAGCAAGCCTATAGAGGGACAAGCTCTCGGAAGATGGAACTATACTGACCATGAACTAAGCCTGCCGCGCAACTAGAAATAGCCAGGTAGCATTTCCTATTTATTGCTAGATGCCCAGCTCTGGCCTAAGACCTAAATAGCTAGCAGAGGGAAATATAAGACCTGGCTCACCTCTAGAGAAATATTCCAAAGAAGACAGTAGCCCCCCACATATAATGACGGTGAGTTCAGATGAAACAACAAACGCAGCAGGAAAATAGTCTTTAGCAAATTTGAGGTCCGCTTACTAGATAGCAGAAGACAGATAGTATACTTTCATGGTCAGCAGAAAAACACTAACAAAACACCATCCAGAGATTACCTTAAACTCTGGCATTAACTCATAACGCCAGAGTAGCAATCCCTGATCAACGAGAGCTTTCCAGACACAGTAACAAAACTTCAGCTGTGAACTGGAACAAATAGGCAAAATGAAACATGGACAAAAGTCCAACTTATCTAGTAGTTGTCAGAAGCAGGAACAAGCACTGAGAGGCATCAGATAACATTGTTGACCGGCAAGAAACCACCAGAGAAATGAGCTTAAATAGCGACACCCACTACTGATGGAACCAGGTGAAACAGGAAAGAGGATGACAAGTCCAATTCCACAAGCGGCCACCGGGGGAGCCCAGAATCCAAATTCACAACAGTACCCCCCCCTCAAGGAGGGGGCACCGAACCCTCACCAGATCCACCAGGGCGACCAGGATGAGCCCTATGGAAGGCACGAACAAGATCAGAAGCATGAACATCAGATGCATTGACCCAAGAATTATCCTCCTGGCCGTAACCCTTCCAGTTGACCAGATACTGGAGTCTCCGTCTGGAAACACGAGAGTCCAAAATTTTCTCCACAACGTACTCCAACTCACCCTCAACCAACACCGGAGCAGGAGGCTCAACTGAAGGTACAACAGGTACCTCATACCTGCGCAATAACGACCGATGAAAAACGTTATGAATGGAAAAGGACGCAGGGAGGTCCAAACGGAAAGAAACAGGATTAAGAATCTCCAATATTCTATAAGGGCCGATGAACCGAGGTTTAAACTTAGGAGAAGAGACCCTCATAGGGACAAAACGAGAAGACAACCACACCAAATCTCCAACACAAAGCCGAGAACCAACACGACGATGACGGTTGGCAAAACGCTGAGTCTTCTCCTGGGACAACTTCAAATTGTCCATAACCTGCCCCCAGATGTGATGCAATCTCTCCACCACCGTATCCACTCCAGGACAATCCGAGGATTCCACCTGACCGGAGGAAAATCGAGGGTGAAACCCCGAATTACAGAAAAACGGGGACACCAAGGTGGAAGAGCTGGCCCGATTATTGAGGGCGAACTCTGCCAATGGCAAAAAAGCAACCCAATCATCCTGGTCAGCAGAGACAAAACACCTCAGATATGTCTCCAGGGTCTGATTAGTCCGCTCGGTCTGGCCATTAGTCTGAGGGTGAAAAGCAGATGAAAAAGACAAATCTATGCCCATCCTAGCACAGAATGCCCGCCAAAATCTAGACACAAATTGGGTACCTCTGTCAGAAACAATATTCTCAGGAATACCGTGCAATCGGACAACATTCTGAAAAAACAGAGGAACCAACTCAGAAGAAGAAGGCAACTTGGGCAGAGGAACCAAATGGACCATTTTAGAGAAACGGTCACAGACCACCCAGATGACAGACATCTTCTGGGAAACAGGCAGATCTGAAATAAAATCCATCGAGATGTGTGTCCAAGGCCTCTTAGGAATAGGCAAGGGCAACAGCAGTCCGCTAGCCCGAGAACTACAAGACTTGGCCCGAGCACAAATGTCACATGACTGCACAAAGACTCGCACATCTCGTGACAGGGAAGGCCACCAGAAGGATCTTGCCACCAAATCCCTGGTACCAAAAATTCCGGGATGACCTGCCAATGCAGAAGAATGTACCTCAGAGATGACTCTACTGGTCCAATCATCCGGAACAAACAGTCTATCAGGCGGACAACGATCCGGTCTATCCGCCTGAAACTCTTGCAAGGACCGCCGCAGATCAGGAGAAACGGCCGACAAAATTACTCCCTCCCTAAGGATACCTGTGGGTTCAGCATTACCAGGAGAGTCCGGGTCAAAACTCCTAGAAAGGGCATCTGCCTTAACATTCTTAGAACCCGGTAGGTATGACACCACAAAATTAAAGCGAGAAAAAAATAAAGACCAGCGCGCCTGTCTAGGATTCAGGCGCCTGGCAGTCTCAAGATAAATCAAATTTTTGTGGTCAGTCAATACCACCACCTGATGCTTAGCCCCCTCTAGCCAATGGCGCCACTCCTCAAACGCCCACTTCATGGCCAAAAGCTCCCTATTCCCAACATCATAATTCCGCTCTGCGGGCGAAAATTTGCGAGAAAAGAAAGCACAAGGCCTAATGACGGAGCAGTCGGAACCTTTCTGCGACAACACTGCCCCAGCTCCGATCTCCGAAGCGTCAACCTCAACCTGAAAAGGCAGATTCACATCAGGCTGACGTAACACAGGGGCAGAGGCAAAACGGTGCTTAAGCTCCTGAAAGGCCTCTACAGCATGAGGGGACCAATTAGCAACATCAGCGCCATGTCTGGTCAAATCAGTCAGTGGTTTAACGACATCCGAAAAACCAGCAATAAATCGGCGGTAAAAGTTGGCAAAGCCCAAAAATCTCTGAAGACCCTTAAGAGAGGAGGGCTGAGTCCAGTCACAAATAGCTTGCACCTTGACGGGATCCATCTCAATGGAAGAGGGAGAAAAAATATACCCCAAAAAGGAAATTTTCTGGACCCCAAAAACGCACTTAGACCCCTTCACACATAAAGAATTAGACCGCAGAACCTGAAAAACTCTCCTGACCTGCTGGACATGAGAGTCCCAGTCATCAGAAAAAATCAGAATATCATCCAGATATATTATCATAAATTTATCCAGAAAATCGCGGAAAATATCATGCATAAAAGACTGGAAAACTGAAGGGGCATTAGAAAGACCAAAAGGCATGACCAAATACTCAAAGTGGCCCTCGGGCGTATTAAATGCGGTCTTCCACTCATCCCCCTGCCTGATCCGCACCAAATTATACGCCCCACGAAGATCAATTTTGGAGAACCACTTAGCACCCTCTATACGAGCAAACAAATCAGTAAGCAATGGCAATGGGTATTGGTACTTAACAGTGATCTTATTCAGAAGCCGATAATCAATACATGGTCTCAAAGAGCCGTCCTTTTTTGAGACAAAGAAAAACCCAGCTCCCAAGGGAGAAGAAGATGGACGAATATGTCCCTTTTCCAAAGACTCCTTTATATATTCCCGCATAGCAGCATGTTCCGGCACAGACAGATTAAACAAACGACCCTTTGGATATTTGCAACCCGGTATCAAATCTATGGCACAATCGCACTCACGGTGCGGAGGTAACGACCCAAGCTTGGGTTCGTCAAAGACGTCTTGATAATCAGAGAGGAACTCAGGGACTTCAGAGGGAATGGACGACGAAATAGAAACCAAAGGTAAGTCCCCATGAATACCCTTACATCCCCAGCTCAACACAGACATTGCTCTCCAGTCCAAGACTGGATTGTGAGACTGCAACCATGGCAATCCCAGTACCAAATCGTCATGTAAATTATACAGCACCAGGAAACGAATAATCTCCTGGTGATCCGGATTGATACGCATGGTTACTTGTGTCCAGTATTGTGGTTTATTATTAGCCAATGGGGTGGAGTCAATCCCCTTCAGAGGAATAAGAGTCTCCAAAGGCTCTAAATCAAAACCACAACGATTGGCAAAGGACCAATCCATAAGACTCAGAGCGGCGCCAGAGTCAACATAGGCGTCCGTGGCAATGGATGACAAAGAGCAAATCAGGGTTACAGACAAAATAAACTTAGACTGAATGGTGCCAATGGAAACAGACTTATCAAGCTTCTTTGTACGCCTAGAGCATGCTGATATAACATGAGTAGAATCCCCACAATAGAAGCACAATCCATTCTTCCGTCTAAAATTCTGTCGCTCGCTCCTGGACAGAATTCTATCACACTGCATACTTTCTGGCGTCTTTTCCATAGACACCGCCAGATGGTGCACCGGTTTGCGCTCCCGCAGACGCCTATCAATCTGAATAGCCATTGTCATGGACTCATTCAGACCTGCAGGCACAGGGAACCCCACCATAACATCCTTAACGGCATCAGAGAGACTTTCTCTGAAAGTTGCCGCCAAGGCGCACTCATTCCACTGAGTAAGCACAGACCATTTACGGAATTTTTGGCAGTAAACCTCAGCTTCGTCTTGCCCCTGAGATAGTGCCATCAAAGTTTTTTCTGCCTGAAGTTCCAAATGAGGTTCCTCATAAAGCAAGCCCAAGGCCAGAAAAAACGCATCCACATCGCGCAACGCAGGATCCCCTGCTGGCAATGAGAAGGCCCAATCTTGAGGGTCACCCCTGAGCAAGGAAATCACAATCCTAACCTGCTGAGCAGGGTCTCCAGCTGAATGAGACTTCAGGGACAAATAAAGCTTACAATTATTTCGGAAATTCTGGAAGCTAGCTCTATTCCCTGTGAAGAACTCCGGCAAAGGAATTCTCGGCTCAGATACTGGAGCATGTACCACAAAATCTTGTAAATTTTGTACTTTCGTGATGAGATTATTCAAACCCGCAGTTACACTCTGAAGATCCATTATCGTCAGGTGCACACAGAGCAATACAGAGATTAGGAGGAGAGAGAGAAAAAAGACTGCAGCAAGGCAAACTGGAGGAAAAAAAAAAAAAAAAAAATTCCAGCAGACTTCTAATAACTCTCCTTTCTCAACCTGGGTCTTTAACACTTTAGTGGCCGGTCAAACTGTCATGATCTCTGCGGGCAGAGATCATAGCAAGCCTATAGAGGGACAAGCTCTCGGAAGATGGAACTATACTGACCATGAACTAAGCCTGCCGCGCAACTAGAAATAGCCAGGTAGCATTTCCTATTTATTGCTAGATGCCCAGCTCTGGCCTAAGACCTAAATAGCTAGCAGAGGGAAATATAAGACCTGGCTCACCTCTAGAGAAATATTCCAAAGAAGACAGTAGCCCCCCACATATAATGACGGTGAGTTCAGATGAAACAACAAACGCAGCAGGAAAATAGTCTTTAGCAAATTTGAGGTCCGCTTACTAGATAGCAGAAGACAGATAGTATACTTTCATGGTCAGCAGAAAAACACTAACAAAACACCATCCAGAGATTACCTTAAACTCTGGCATTAACTCATAACGCCAGAGTAGCAATCCCTGATCAACGAGAGCTTTCCAGACACAGTAACAAAACTTCAGCTGTGAACTGGAACAAATAGGCAAAATGAAACATGGACAAAAGTCCAACTTATCTAGTAGTTGTCAGAAGCAGGAACAAGCACTGAGAGGCATCAGATAACATTGTTGACCGGCAAGAAACCACCAGAGAAATGAGCTTAAATAGCGACACCCACTACTGATGGAACCAGGTGAAACAGGAAAGAGGATGACAAGTCCAATTCCACAAGCGGCCACCGGGGGAGCCCAGAATCCAAATTCACAACAATTAACGGTATAATGGTGACTGCAAAAAAAAGTCTGATTTTCCATATAATTTCTCTCTCCTCTGATGTGATCGCACATCAGAGGAGAGAGAAATAAGGTACCCCGGTCGCCGATCACCCCCTGTACCTCTGGAGTTCCTGCAACCCCCGTGATGTCCCCCGGGCTTCCAGCGTCTTCTTTCAGGAGAAAATGTCTGGCGTATGCGCAGTGTGCCTGCCGAGATCTGCCGGCCGGCACCCTGCAACATTAGGAAGTTTTTCCTATTGGTTAATTTTGATCACTGTGAATGACCCTATCACAGTGGTCAAATAAAAAAAAATAGTAAATAACACCCATTATATCACCCACTTAGTAAGGGAAAAATAATAAAATAAAAAAATATATTTATTTATACATTTCCATTGGGATAAAGTGAGTTGGAATAAAGTGAGTTGGGATAAAGTGAGTTGGGCTAGGGCTAGCATTAGGGTTAGGGCAAGGGTTAGATTAAGGGTTAGGGTTGGGATTACGATTAGGGGTGTGTTAGGGTTAGGTTTGTGATTAGGGTTGGGATTAGGGCTAGTGGTGTGCTGGGATTAGGGTTGTGGGTAGGGTTGGGATTAGGGTTAGGGGTGTGTTACATAGTTACATAGTTACATAGTTATTAAGGTTGAAGGAAGACTTTAAGTCCATCTAGTTCAACCCATAGCCTAACCTAACACGCCCTAACATGTTGATCCAGGGGAAGGCAAAAAAAACCCATGTGGCAAACAGGAAGCTCCACCATGGGGAAAAAAATTCCTTCCTGACCCCACATACGGCAATCAGACTAGTTCCCTGGATCAACGCCTTATCAAGGAATCTAATATATATACCCTGAAACATTATACTTTTCCAGAAACGTATCCAGTCCCCTCTTAAATTTAAGTAATGAATCACTCATTACAACATCATACGGCAGAGAGTTCCATAGTCTCACTGCTCTTACAGTAAAGAATCCGCGTCTGTTATTATGCTTAAACCTTTTTTCCTCCAGACGTAGAGGATGCCCCCTTGTCCCTGTCACCAGTCTATGATTAAAAAGATCATCAGAAAGGTCTTTGTACTGTCCCCTCATATATTTATACATTAACATAAGATCACCCCTTAGCCTTCGTTTTTCCAAACTAAATAGCCCCAAGTGTAATAACCTATCTTGGTATTGCAGACCCCCCAGTCCTCTAATAACCTTGGTCGCTCTTCTCTGCACCCGCTCTAGTTCAGCTATGTCTTTCTTATACACTGGAGACCAGAACTGTGCACAGTATTCTAAGTGTGGTCGAACTAGTGACTTGTATAGAGGTAAAATTATGTTCTCCTCATGAGCATCTATGCCTCTTTTAATGCATCCCATTATTTTATTTGCCTTAGAAGCAGCTGCCTGACACTGGCCACTGAATATGAGTTTGTCATGCACCCATGCACCCAGGTCTTTTTCATTGACGGTTTTGCCCAGAATTTTAGAATTAAGCACATAGTTATACATCATATTACTTCTACCCAAGTGCATGACCTTACATTTATCCCCATTAAAGCTCATTTGCCATTTATCAGCCCAAACTTCTAGTTTACACAAATCATCATGTAATATAAAATTGTCCTCCTCTGTATTGATTACCCTGCAGAGTTTAGTGTCATCTGCAAATATTGAAATTCTACTCTGAATGCCCCCTACAAGGTCATTAATAAATATGTTAAAAAGAAGAGGGCCCAATACTGACCCCTGTGGTACCCCACTACTAACCGCGACCCAGTCCGAGTGTACGCCATTAATAACCACCCTTTGTTTCCTATCCCTGAGCCAGCTCTCAACCCACTTGCACATATTTTCCCCTATCCCCATTATTCTCATTTTATGTATTAACCTTTTGTGTGGCACCATATCAAAAGCTTTTGAAAAATCCATATACACTACATCTACTGGGTTCCCTTGGTCCAGTCCAGAACTTACCTCTTCATAGAAGCTGATCAAATTAGTCTGACATGATCGGTCCCTAGTAAACCCGTGCTGATACTGGGTCATGAGGTTATTCCTCTTCAGATACTCCAGTATAGCATCCCTTAGAATGCCCTCCAGGATTTTACCCACAGTAGAGGTTAAGCTTACTGGCCTATAATTTCCGAGTTCAGTTTTTGTCCCCTTTTTGAATATTGGCACCACATTTGCTATACGCCAGTCCTGTGGTACAAACCCTGTTATTATGGACTCTTTAAAGATTAAAAATAATGGATAAGATAAAAAATAATGTTGGGGTTAGGGTTCTGGTTAGGTTTATGCTAGAGTTAGGGTTGGGATTATGGTTAGGGTTGAGATTAGGGTTAGGGGTATGTTGGGGTTAGGGTTGTGGTTATTGTTATGGTTAGGGTTGGGATTAGGGTTAGGGATGTGTTGGGGTTAGGGTTGGAGTTAGAATTGGGGGGTTTGCACTGTTTAGGTACATCAGTGGGTCTCCAAATGTGACATGGCTCCACCATTGATTCCAGCCAATTTTGCATTCCAAAAGTCAAATGGTGCTCCCTTCCTTTCCGAGCCTTGCCATGCACCTAAACAGTGATTTATCCCCCCATATGGGGTATCAGCATACTCAGGACAAATTGCACAACTTTGGGGGTCTAATTTCTCCTGTTACTCTCCCCATATGCTCCTATCACTCTCCCTACGCTCACACTATGATCTCCCAATGCTGTTTCTGGCTGCAATGAGCGCAAGATATCACAGGCAGCCATTAAATATTCCCTTTGAACCTGGAAGACCAGCCAATCACAGTAATGCCTTACCAAAGATGGTGCTGGCATTACTGTGATTGGCAAGCCAACCAAGCATATTCATTGGCTGCAAATAAAGCGCCAAACATGCTGGGCGGGTCACTCAAGGTGAATACCAAATTGCTCATAGAGTAAGAAATAGCCCGAATAGTGTACAATTCTTGCGAGTAACGAATAGTGCCGAATGTATTCGCTCATCATTAATATCAACCTAATGTCAAAGAAAGCACCTGATACTCTATGAATGACTAACTGAATGCAAACAAATTTTTCATTTCTTTTTGAAGTGTTATATACTAGGGTTGAGCGACTTTTGCTTTTTTAGGATCGAGTTGGGTTTTGTGAAACCTGACCTTCTCGAAAGTCGGATCGCGTGAAATCGGCCGATTCTACTGTAAAGTCGGGTTCCGGACCGGAACACGAAACCCACTGCAAGTCAATGTGGATTATTTTTAATTCTCATTCTCTCTCTCTCTCTCTCTCTCTCTCTCTCTCTCTCTCTCTCCTCCGTGCAAAGCATATGTTGTGTTTGACTGCGGAAATCACTGCAGCCCAAACGGTAATATGGCTCCATGACGCCGCAGAAACCAGGCCGGAACCTATGTCATCACGCTGCCCACACTCCTTAATTGGCTGAAAAAATGGCGGGGAAGGCGTCATACAAAACGCGACTTTGGCGCCAAGCTCGCCGACCATGTGGCCGATCCCACGCTGGAGTCGGGTCGGGTTTCACAAAACCCGACTTTGCCAAAAGTCGGCGACCCGGGGACCTCGGCATCGTTGGTCGCTGGAGAGCGGTCTGTGTGACAGCTCTCCAGCGATCAAACAGCGACGCTGCAGCGATCGGCATCGTTGTCGCTATCGCTGCAGCGTCGCTTAATGTGAAGGTACCTAAAGTAATGAAAAGGAGTCAGCATGACACCCTCATTACTAAGCCTATAAGTAAACACAAACACACTCTTAAGGTACTGTCACACAGTGGCACTTTGGTCGTCACATTAAGCGACGCTGCAGCGATATTATCGACAACGATGTCGATCGCTGCAGCGTCGCTGTGTGGTCGCTGGAGAGCTGTCACACAGACAGCTCTCCAGCGACCAACGATGCCGAAGTCCCCGGGTAACCAGGGTAAACATCGGGTTACTAAGTGCTGGGCCGCGCTTAGTAACCCGATGTTTACCCTGGTTACCAAAAAAAACAAACACTACATACTTACATTTCGGTGCCTGTCGCGTCCCCCGGCGTCCGCTTCCCTGCACTGTGTAAGCGCCGGCCCTAAAGCAC
This sequence comes from Ranitomeya variabilis, assembly GCF_051348905.1. Taxonomy (NCBI): domain Eukaryota; kingdom Metazoa; phylum Chordata; class Amphibia; order Anura; family Dendrobatidae; genus Ranitomeya; species Ranitomeya variabilis. The sequence continues at coordinate 242,326,954 of NC_135232.1, read as the reverse complement.
AGCGGTGACATCACCGCTGTGCTTTGCTTTACGGCCGGCACTGACACATTCAGTGCAGGAAGCTCTGAGCAGCAGCGCGGATGCCGGGGGATGTGACAGACATCAGAAGGTGAGTATGTACTGTTTTTTTTTTACTTTTACAATGGTAACCAGGGTAAATATCGGGTTACTAAGCGTGGCCCTGCACTTAGTAACCCGATATTTACCCTGGTTACCATTGTAAAACATTGCTGGCATCGTTGCTTTTGCTGTCAAACACAACGATACACGCCGACCTGACGACCAAATAAAGTTCTGGACTTTCAGCAACGACCAGCGATATCACAGCGGGATCCTGATCGCTGCTGGGTGTCAAACACAACGATATCGCTATCCAGGACGCTGCAACGTCATGGATCATTGTCCTTCTCGCTGCAAAGTCGCTTAGTGTGAAGGTACCTTAACAAACATACACACAAGCACACATTTTCACCAGCCTATATAGGATTGCTAACAGAATGAACATACATTGGTTGTAACCAGATAGCAACTGTTAATTTGAAATTAAAAAAAAAAAAAAAAAAATGAGTGGGCTCCTGTGTAATTTTAATAACCAGCAGAAGGAAAGCCGACAACTGGGGGCAGATGTTTGTAGCCTGGGAAGGGAATAATACCCATGGAGCTTTCCAGGCTATTAATATCAGCTCACAATTGTATACTTAGCCTTTACTGGCTACTAAAATGGGGCAATCCCCCCAAAAATGATGTGGGGTACCCCTATAATTAATAACTAGCAAATGCTAGGCAGACAGGCAGTGGCTGCCAAGGCAAACAGGTTCATGGGGTGCATTAAAAGAGGTCTGGATACACAAGATGAGAGCATTATACTGCCGCTGTACAAATCCCTGGTTAGACCGCATATAGAGTACTGTGTACAGTTTTGGGCACCGGTACTCAGGAAGGATATAATGGAACTAGAGCGAATACAAAGGAGGGCAACAAAATTAATAAAGGGGATGGGGGAACTACAATAACCAGAGAGATTAGCAAAATTCAGATTATTTAGTCTAGAAAAAGATTCCTGAGGGGCGATCTAATAACCATGTATAAGTATGTAAGGGGACAATACAAATATCTCTCCAAGGATCTGTTTATACCAAGGAAGGTGACGGTCACAAGGGGGCATTCTCTGCGTCTGGAGGAGAGGTTTTGCCACCAACATAAAAGAGGATTCTTTACTGTTAGGGCAGTGAGAATCTGGAATTCCTTGCTTGAGGAGGTGGTGATGGCGAACTCAGTTGAGGGGTTCAAGAGAGGTCTGGACATCTTCCTGGAGCGTAACAATATTGTATCTTACAGTTATTAGGTTGTTTAGAAGGACATAGATCTGAGGATTTATTCTGATGGAATATAGGCTGAACTGGATGGACAAATGTCTTTTTTCGGCCTTGCTAACTATGTTATTCTGTTACTATGTTGCAGCTACGGGCTTATATTAATAGCCTCATATTTGTGGGGTTGATGTCACCTTTGTATTATCAGGTGACATCAAGCCCACAGGTTAGTAATGCAGAGGCGTCTATAAGACACCTATTCATTAGTAACACCATAGCTATATTGTATAACAACACAGACATCCAGAATTAAGTCCTCTATTTGAAAAAATGACAGACTCCTTTAATGAATCTTAATTAAACCATACTCAACGAACGCCTAATCCACAGACGCCATTGTCTCCTGCAACAAAAATAAAATTATAAACCACAATATTCCTTACCTGTCCGCTGAGAAGGTAATTCATAATGTCTCAAGACGATCCTGATCACTTTGAGAGCAGTCACATCACTGATGTGACTGTTCTCAAAGACAGCCGGTGATACACTGACAGGAGGTAATCACTCCCGCAGGGTATCACTGAGCTGCAGTGAGAGAGTTCACTTGAGTTCATCAGCTGATCACCTCCGGTAATCTCCCTTGCGGCACTACTGCTGCATTGAAAAGCTCTGACACAGCGGTGCCGTAAGTGAGAGCACCGAAGCTGATGAACTCCGGAGAACTCTCATGGCAGCTCAGTGATACACTGACAGGAGGTAATCGCTCCTGCAGTGTATCGCCGGCGACCAGGTAGAGCGATCACATCTCCTGATGTGACTTGTTGTGAACTCTGTTTTTGGGCTCCCTCTTGTGGTCACAACTGGTACTGTGTGAGTGCTTTCTTTGGGCTCCCTCTGGTGGCTCTTTGTGTCATTCTGCAGGTCTGAGGCTTGATCAGCTGTCTCGTTATCTGTTAGCTGGTTTCCTATTTAGTTCACCTGGACTCTCAGTTGTTGCCTGCTGTCAATGTCTTCAGTGCTATTTTGGAGCTCTCCTGCAGTCCTTCGTTATCAGTCTCTTCAAGAGAAGCTAAGTTTTGCTTGGTTCATTTTTTGACCATCAGTGGTCATATGTTTCTTGGTTTATTTTTGTTTCTTGTCCAGCTTGCTAATATGTGATTTCCTTGCTTGCTGGTAGCTCTAGGGGGCTGAGTTTCTCCCCTCACACCGTTAGTTGGTGTGGGGGTTCTTGTATTCTCAGCGTGGATATTTTGCATAGGGTTTTTTACTGACCGCACAGTTCCCTATCTGTCTTCTGCTATCTAGTATTAGCGGGCCTCATTTGCTGTATCTGTTTTCATTTCTACGTTTGTGTTTTCCCCTTACCTCACCGTTATTATTTGTGGGGGGCTTCCTATATCTTTGGGGTGATTTCTCTTGAGGCAAGTGAGGTCTTACTTTCCCTCCAGGAGTAGATAGTTTCTCAGGCTGCGTCGAGACGTCCAGGATTTTAGGCACGTTCACCGGCTACCTTTAGTGTGTTGGTTAGGATCAGGTTTGCTGTCAGTCCAGTTACCACCTCCCTAGAGCTCGTGTCTATGTTCATAAACTTAGCTAGTCCATTTTGTGATCCTCAGCCACTAGGATCCTAACAGTACAGCAGGCTGAAAAGTGTTTAATGCATCGCAGAAGTGGGATAAGAGAAGCCCTGAGTACAATTTTTTTTTTCCTCTCTATCTTTGCTGCAGTCTGTCCAGCTTCTCTCATCCCCTTAATCTCTGGGTGGTTTTGTGTTCAGCTGCAGACATGGATATTCAGAGTCTGACTTCTAGTGTGGATCATCTTGCTGCAAGGATACAAAGCATTCAGGATTTTGTTGTTCATAGCCCTATGTCAGAGCCTAAAATACCTATTCCTGAGTTGTTTTCTGGAGATAGATCTAGGTTTCTGAATTTTAAGAATAATTGTAAATTATTTCTATCTTTGAGACCTCGTTCCTCTGGTGATTCCGCTCAGCAAGTTAAAATTGTTATCTCCTTGTTACGTGGCGACCCTCAAGATTGGGCTTTCTCTCTGGTGCCAGGAGATCCTGCATTGCTGAATGTGGATGCGTTTTTTCTGGCGCTTGGACTGCTTTATGAGGAACCTAATCTTGAGAACCAGGCAGAAAAGGCCTTTCTGGCTCTTTCTCAGGGTCAGGATGAAGCTGAGGTGTATTGTCAAAAATTTCGGAAATGGTCGGTGCTTACTCAATGGAATGAGTGTGCCCTGGCTGCAAATTTCAGAGAAGGTCTTTCTGAAGCCATTAAGAATGTTATGGTGGGGTTCCCCACGCCTGCAAGTCTGAATGACTCAATGGCTTTGGCCATTCAGATTGATCGGCGTTTGCGGGAGCGCAAATCTGCGCACCATCTGGCGGTGTTTTCTGAACAGAGACCTGAGTCTATGCAATGTGACCGAGTTCTGACCAGAATTGAGCGGCAAAATCATAGACATCAAAATGGGTTGTGCTTTTACTGTGGTGATTCAACTCATGTTATCTCAGCATGCTCTAAGCGCGTTAAAAAAATCGCTAAACCTGTCACCATTGGTACTATACAGCCTAAATTCATTTTTTCTGTTACTTTAATTTGTTCTTTGTCATCCTACTCGGTTATGGCTTTTGTGGATTCAGGTGCTGCCCTGAATCTGATGGATTTGTCGTTTGCCAGGCGCTGTGGTTTTGTCCTGGAGCCTTTGGAATTCCCTATTCCACTGAGGGGAATTGATGCTACACCATTGGCTGAGAATAAGCCTCAATATTGGACTCAAGTGACCATGTGCATGACTCCAGTGCATCAGGAGGTGATTCGCTTTCTTGTGCTGCATAATTTGCATGATGTTGTTGTGTTGGGTCTGCCATGGCTGCAGGCCCATAATCCAGTTCTGGATTGGAAAGCTATGTCTGTGTCAAGTTGGGGTTGCCAGGGGATTCATGGCGATGCTCCTTTGGTATCAATTGCTTCTTCCACTCCTTCTGAGGTCCCTGAGTTTTTGTCGGACTACCAGGATGTATTTGATGAGCCCAGATCCGGTGCCCTGCCTCCTCACAGGGATTGTGATTGTGCTATAAATTTGATTCCTGGTAGTAAGTTCCCTAAGGGACGACTTTTTAATTTGTCTGTACCAGAACATGCCGCAATGCGGAGCTATATAAAGGAGTCTTTAGAGAAGGGACATATTCGCCCGTCCTCCTCCCCTCTTGGTGCAGGATTCTTTTTTGTGGCCAAGAAGGATGGTTCTCTGAGACCTTGTATAGATTATCGTCTTCTAAATAAAATCACGCTCAAATTTCAGTATCCTTTGCCATTGTTATCTGATCTGTTTGCTCGGATTAAGGGGTCCAGTTGGTTCACCAAGATAGATCTTCGTGGTGCGTATAACCTTGTGCGCATTAAGCAGGGGGATGAATGGAAAACAGCATTTAATACGCCCGAAGGCCATTTTGAGTACTTGGTGATGCCTTTTGGACTCTCTAATGCTCCTTCTGTGTTTCAGTCCTTCATGCATGACATCTTCCGAGAATATCTGGATAAATTTATGATTGTGTATCTGGATGACATTTTGGTCTTTTCTGAGGACTGGGAGTCCCATGTGAAGCAGGTCAGGATGGTATTTCAGGTCCTGCGTGCTAATGCCTTATTTGTGAAGGGCTCAAAATGTCTCTTCGGAGTACAGAAGGTTTCCTTTTTGGGTTTTATTTTTTCTCCTTCTACTATTGACCCAGTCAAGGTCCAGGCTATTCATGACTGGACTCAGCCTACATCTGTTAAGAGTCTTCAGAAGTTCTTGGGTTTTGCTAATTTTTACCGTCGCTTCATTGCTAATGTTTCTGGCGTGGTTAAACCCTTGATGGATTTGACCAAGAAGGGTTCTGATGTGACTAATTGGTCTCCTGCGGCCGTGGAAGCCTTTCGGGAGCTGAAGCGCCGGTTTTCTTCGGCTCCAGTTTTGTGTCAGCCTGATGTCTCTCTTCCTTTTCAGGTCGAGGTTGATGCTTCTGAGATTGGAGCAGGGGCTGTTTTGTCGCAGAGAAGCTCTGATTGCTCTGTGATGAAGCCTTGTGCTTTCTTTTCAAGAAAGTTTTCGCCTGCCGAGCGGAATTATGATTTTGGTAATCGGGAGTTGTTGGCTATGAAGTGGGCATTTGAGGAGTGGTGACATTGGCTCGAGGGAGCTAAGCATCGTGTAGTGGTCTTAACTGATAACAAAAATCTGATTTATCTCGAGTCTGCCAAGCGGCTGAATCCTAGACAGCCTCGTTGGTCGTTGTTTTTCTCCCGTTTCGATTTCGTGGTCTCGTACCTGCCTGGTTCGAAGAACGTGAAGGCTGATGCTCTTTCTAGGAGTTTTGTGCCTGACTCTCCGGGAATTTCAGAGCCGGCTGGTATCCTCAGAGAGGGAGTGATTTTGTCTGCCATTTCCCCAGATTTGCGACGAGTGCTGCAGAAATTTCAGGCGGATAGACCTGACCGTTGCCCACCAGAGAGACTGTTTGTCCCAGATAGATGGACCAGCAGAGTTATTTCCGAGGTTCATTCTTCGGTGTTGGCAGGCCATCCTGGGATTTTTGGTACCAGAGATTTGGTGGCTAGGTCCTTCTGGTGGCCTTCCTTGTCGCGGGATGCGCGTTCCTTTGTGCAGTCCTGTGGGATTTGTCCTCGGGCTAAGCCTTGCTGTTCTCGTGCCAGCGGTTTGCTTTTGCCTTTGCCTGTCCCGAAGAGGCCTTGGACGCACATTTCCATGGATTTTATTTCGGATCTTCCAGTCTCTCAGAGAATGTCTGTCATCTGGGTGGTGTGTGATCGTTTTTCGAAAATGGTCCATTTGGTGCCCTTGCCTAAGTTGCCTTCCTCCTCCGATTTGGTTCCTCTATTTTTTCAGAATGTGGTTCGCTTGCACGGCATCCCTGAAAATATTGTGTCTGACAGAGGATCCCAGTTTGTGTCCAGATTTTGGCGGATCTTTTGTGCTAAGATGGGCATTGATTTGTCTTTTTCGTCGGCCTTCCATCCTCAGACGAATGGCCAAACCGAGCGAACTAATAAGACCTTGGAAACTTATTTAAGATGTTTTGTTTCTGCTGATCAGGATGATTGGGTGACTTTTTTGCCATTGGCCGAGTTTGCCCTTAATAATCGGGCTAGTTCTGCTACTTTGGTTTCGCCTTTTTTCTGCAATTCTGGTTTTCATCCTCGTTTTTCCTCGGGTCAGGTTGAGCCTTCTGACTGTCCTGGGGTGGATTCTGTGGTGGATAGGTTGCAACAGATTTGGAACCATGTGGTGGACAATTTGAAGTTGTCACAGGAGAAGGCTCAGCGCTTTGCCAACCGCCGTCGCGGTGTGGGTCCCCGACTTCTTGTTGGGGATTTGGTATGGCTGTCTTCTCGGTATGTTCCTATGAAGGTTTCCTCTCCTAAATTCAAGCCTCACTTCATCGGTCCTTATAAGATTTTGGAAATCCTTAACCTGGTGTCATTTCGTTTGGACCTCCCAGCGTCGTTTGCATTCATAACGTGTTCCATAGGTCTTTGTTGCGGAGGTATGTGGTGCCTATGGTTCCTTCTGTTGAACCCCCTGCCCCGGTGCTGGTTGAGGGCGAATTGGAGTACGTGGTGGAGAAGATCTTGGATTCTCGTATTTCTAGACGGAGGCTTCAGTATTTGGTTAAGTGGAAGGGCTATGGTCAGGAGGATAATTCCTGGGTTGTCGCCTCTGATGTTCATGCGGTCGATTTGGTTCATGCCTTCCATGTGGCTCATCCTAATCGCCCTGGGGGTTTTGATGAGGGTTCGGTGACCCCTCCTCAAGGGGGGGGGGTACTGTTGTGAACTCTGTTTTTGGGCTCCCTCTTGTGGTCACAACTGGTACTGTGTGAGTGCTGTCTTTGGGCTCCCTCTGGTGGCTCTTTGTGTCATTCTGCAGGTCTGAGGCTTGATCAGCTGTCTCGTTATCTGTTAGCTGGTTTCCTATTTAGTTCACCTGGACTCTCAGTTGTTGCCTGCTGTCAATGTCTTCAGTGCTATTTTGGAGCTCTCCTGCAGTCCTTCGTTATCAGTCTCTTCAAGAGAAGCTAAGTTTTGCTTGGTTCATTTTTTGACCATCAGTGGTCATATGTTTCTTGGTTTATTTTTGTTTCTTGTCCAGCTTGCTAATATGTGATTTCCTTGCTTGCTGGTAGCTCTAGGGGGCTGAGTTTCTCCCCTCACACCGTTAGTTGGTGTGGGGGTTCTTGTATTCTCAGCGTGGATATTTTGCATAGGGTTTTTTACTGACCGCACAGTTCCCTATCTGTCTTCTGCTATCTAGTATTAGCGGGCCTCATTTGCTGTATCTGTTTTCATTTCTACGTTTGTGTTTTCCCCTTACCTCACTGTTATTATTTGTTGGGGGCTTCCTATATCTTTGGGGTGATTTCTCTTGAGGCAAGTGAGGTCTTACTTTCCCTCCAGGAGTAGATAGTTTCTCAGGCTGCGTCGAGACGTCCAGGATTTTAGGCACGTTCACCGGCTACCTTTAGTGTGTTGGTTAGGATCAGGTTTGCGGTCAGTCCAGTTACCACCTCCCTAGAGCTCGTGTCTATGTTCATAAACTTAGCTAGTCCGTTTTGTGATCCTCAGCCACTAGGATCATAACAGTGACTGTTCTACACATGAGATTGCCATGGGACAATTTGGATTACGTGGACTATGGCGGACAAGTGAGTATACTGTATGTTGGTTTATTACGTTGGGCTTTCCATACATGTGCTGTGACTGTGATACAGCCGCTACACATACAGTTGCGGCACCGATCAGCTGATCGGCCCGTGTGATCCAGGAAGCCAGGTTCCATCTGCAGCTTAGGCTACTTTCACACTAGCGTCGTACGACGCACGACAAATTGCGTCAGTTTGTTTGTAGTCTATAGTGAGATATTGGAAATGTATATACAGTGGGGAAAAAAGGTATTTAGTCAGCCACCAATTGTGCAAGTTCTCCCACTTAAAAAGATGAGAGAGTCCTGTAATTGACATCATAGGTAGACCAATTAAGCCAACTATCTATCAAGATAACAAAAGGGGAGCAAAATAACAACACTACCAAAAACAAGAAAACTACCCCTATAACATTACTGTTTATTAATTAAGTACGGATAATACCACAGTGATAAAAATTATTAAAAACATCCCAAGCCGAAAGAGGGATTTTTAGCCAGGGAATCTGGGCAACGGCCCATCCCGGGAAAAAGTATGAAAAAGAGAAGAAAATAATATACCTTCCCTATCCCTAGTAGGCCCTAAGGCCTTCCTGACAGCGGAGGTTGGCACCCTATTTACGATGTGGCGCCCCCGCTCCACGGCAGCTGTCCCTTCAATCCTTAGGCAGTCCCTTAATCTATCAGACTCACAGACCACAGAAAACAATAGATTGTACATCAAATTGATCTATATCTATGTTTAAACACTATTAGCTGTCATAAACAGCACTATTAATTAAATGTCTAGGTTATAATGAAAGCTCCCTGCTCCACTATAGATTGTCTCTAATAGGGTTGAGCGAAACGGATCGTTCATTTTCATAAGTCGCCGACTTTTGGCAAAGTCGGGTTTCGTGAAACCCGACCCGACTCCAGCGTGGGATCGGCCACGTGGTCGGCGATCTTGGCGCCAAAGTCGCGTTTTGTATGACCCCTTCCCCGCCATTTTTTCAGCCAATTAAGGAGTGTGGGCAGCGTGATGACATAGGTTCCGGCCTGGCTTCTGCGGCGTCATAGAGCCATATTACCGTTCGGGCTGCAGTGATTTCCGCAGTCAAACACAACACATGCTTTGCACGGAGGAGAGAGAGAGAGAGAGAGAGAGAGAGAGAGACTTGCATTGGGTTTCGTGTTCCGGTTCGGAACCCGACTTTACAGTAGAATCGGCCGATTTCACGCGATCCGACTTTCGAGAAGGTCAGGTTTCATAAAACCCAACTCGATCCTAAAAAAACAAAAGTCGCTCAACCCTAGTCTCTAATACTGATGTCAATTAAAGCTTGAATTCATATGATATATTGGCAAACTATGGAGCAGGGGTATGGAGAACTATGCTGGTTCTAGGCTGCCATTATAAATATCTCAAGAGAAAAATATTTTTTTTTAAATATATATATATGCACAGAGTACTTAATGTCTATAGGCAACCCTACAATTCCGGATTGTTAATGGGTCAGGTAAATTCAGATTTTCTCAGGGTGAACCAGTTTGTGGTGTAAAGGACCTGCCACTCAACCTGCTGGGAGCGAACCTACTGCAGAAGCTGAAGGCAACCACAGTGTTCCACGAAGATGGGACAGTGACACTTTCTTCATCCCTGACCCAAGAAGAGTCATGCTGGCGGCCCTACAAGAACATTAAACAATCGGTGAGGCCTACCCAAGGAGGTACTGGATGTAGTACCAGAAAGTCTATGGTCTAAGGGACCCCAGCACGTGAGAAAACCTCAAGTTGCCCCAGTACGGGTGTCACTCAAGCCATGTACCCCGTACCCTCGTAAGGCCCAGGCCAGGCCTAGAGTCAAGCTGCATCTGACCAACTGAAGGTCTACCTGGAAATAGGAATCATTGTTCCTCGCACATCGCCTTGCAATCCCCCGCTTTTCCCCGTCAAGAAAAAGACTGTAAAAGGAGAGCCAGCCAAGTTCAGAATGGTATATGACCTGAGAGCTGTGAATGACGCCACAGTGTTTGAAACTGCATTTATGCCGAATCCGCACACTCTGCTCTCAAATGTGCCTGCCACAGCAAAAGTGTTCACAGTGAACAACCTGGCTAACGTTTTCTCCAGTGTTCCAGTTCATCCGGAAGACCAGTTCCTGTTTGCCTTAATGCACCAGGGGGGACACCACACATGGACAGTGATGCCACAGTGGGCCCAGAACAGCCCTTCACAGTTCACCAAAGCAATGTCCACAGTTCTCACCAACTGAGTCACAGAACAAGCAGAAGTAACCCTGCTACAATACATGGACAATCTACTCCTTTGTGCAGTTGACTTTGACACGTGTAAAGCCCTTTCCTTGTATCTCCTACTCTACCTGGCGGAGCAGCACTGCAAGATCTCAAAGAACAAAGTCCAGTGGTGTCTGAAGCAAGTTACGTTCCAGAGACACTGTATTGCTCACCAGGCGAAACACCTGACAGATGACCGGAAGACCACAGTTGAGAAGATGGTCCCTCCGAGAACTCCAAAGGTGCTACAGGCCTTCCTTGGTCTAGTTTCGTATTGCAGAGCCTGGATCCCTGATGCTTCCGTCCTAATGCAGCCTCTGTGTGAATACGTCAGCGTGACCCCGTTCCTCCAGACAGATGTGGCCTTCAGTTCGTTCAAGAAGTTAAAAGGCTCTGTAGTCTCAGCGCCAGCACTAGGCCTATCTGACTACAAGAAGCCATTCCGTCTCTACTTGATGAGAAAAGAAGGCCTTGCTACTGGAGTCCTGACACAGCTTCAGGGGGGAAAGCAGAGACTTTTGGACTACTTTTCAGCTTGCCTGGATCCAGTTGCAAGGGAAGCCTCTTCCTCCCGCATGAGAGCAGCAGTTGCAGCACACGCCCTCCTGGACAGGACTACTGACATCAGTGGAAAAACCATTGGAAATCCTGGCTCTGCATGACATCTCAGCAATCCTCAACCAAACCCAGCTAAAACATCTCTCCACCGCCAGGCATCTTCGCCTCCAGTGCTCTCTACTCCTGCCCAACAATGTCACCATCTCCAGATGCACAGTCCTCAATCCGCCCACTCTACTCCCACTCCCAAGGGGGGATACAGATACGGATCCTCAGATAAAAAGTCTGATCAAAATCTGCATGATACCTTCTGCAGGGATCTGAATTTGCTCCGGACGGATGACCATGATTGCTTCAGCATCATGCAAGAGGAAACAGCAGGACTACCCAAGGTGGCAGAAGAGCCACTGACCAACCCAGAGTTGATCCTCTATGTGGATGGCTCCAGATTCGCAGATGATGAAGGAATATTTCACACGGGATGTGCAGTGACCAGCAATCAAGAGATCCTGTGGTCCAGAAGTCTGCCGCCCAGTCTGTCAGCCCAGGAAGCAGAACTGATAGCGCTGATGAAGGCCTACCAGATGGCAGAAGACAAGACTGAGAAAATGTATACCGATTCAAGGTACTTGCATGGCATAGCACACGACTTCGGACCCATCTGGGCTGCAAGGGACTTCATAACAGCCAGCGGAACAACCGTGAAGCATCAATGGAGCCATTAAGGACCTGCTGAACACACTTCAACTTCCAAAAGTGGTGACAATGCTAAAAGTCAAAGCGCATGGAAAACTGAACACAGTAGGGGCACGAGGCAACAACATGGCGGATATGGCAGCCAAAGAAACAGTCAAGGGAAGACAATATGGACAAGTGGAAGAGGTCGTAGAGCCGGACGGCTACTACAGGACGGCTGAAGACAGGAAACCTGACAAGATGACATCCTGGGATCTGCTCAAAAAAGCTGCAAGAGCAAGCCCCAAAGGACAAGAAGGAATGCTGGATGCAGAAGTGAGCAACACATGAAAAAGGAAGGGTATACTCAATGGACTACAAACCCTGTTTACCCCGAAGCATGTACCCTATGGTGGTCCAGTGGGCACATGGGCCCACACACAGATTAAAGACACAGATGAATGATCCGATTGGTGCTTACTGGTTCGCTCCAGAAATCTCCACCCTAACAGCCAAGTTCATAAACAGCTGTCTGACCTGTGGCAAATGCAACCCTGGAAGAATGAAGAAAGTTCCCACACATCGTCTTGCCAGACCACTGTACCCCTTCCAGAGGATCCAGATAGACCACATCCAGATGCCGCCAAGTGGAGGATTCGAATATGCCCTTGTGGTCGTGGACGTGTTCTCAGGATGGCCAGAAGCTTTCCCAGTGAGGAACCAGTCAGCAAAGACTACTGCAAAGAAGCTACTCTCAGAGATGAGATATGCAGCCATGGGGTCCCAGAAGTGATAGAGAGTGACCAGGGACCTGCATTCACAGCAGACCTCACATGAGAGATCTAGTCAGCAGTAAGGTCAGACTTAGGCCTACACACTCCCAATCACACTACTCAGTGTTCAGGCACACTTCCAGAGGCCCAGCAAAGCTGTCACCATATGAAATGTTGTTTGTGTCTAGTCCCAGGTTAGGGGTATCCTTTCCCTCAGCAGCTGATTATGCAATATGATACTTTGTCTGCTTATGTAATTGAACTCACCAAGAAACTTGCTAATATCCATTCTCGAGTTTTTTCTTCATTGCCAGATCCAGATTCAGTGTCCGGTATGCACTCCTAGAAGCCAGGAGACTGGGTGTTGGTGAAAAAGTTTGTAAGGAGAACACCACTCGATCCCAGATTTGATGATCCTGCTCAAGTGCTGCTGATGACACCAAACTCTGTGAAACTGGAGGGAAGACTCGCTTGGATCCACTCATCGCATGGCAAGAAAGCTCCCCTACCAGAAGATGACACCCAAGCCAGAATGATGTCGTGGATGTCCTGCCTGACTGAACAGATGACCTACCTGATAAAGACTACACATCGCTCACTACACATGCTATTGACTAAGAGACTGATTGCAACGAACCCCCGTTAGGGACAGATCTCCTGACCGCCCATTTGCGAAAAGTCTGTATGGAGTGGGGCACAGGCGTTAGGCTTGTGTCAGTTCACCGACAGCACAAAAGAGTTGCAGCGCTTTGGGACAGGAGGCTAGGATTAGGGCAAGTGATATCTAAGGGGGGCTTGTGATAGAAATATATATATCATGTAGATCTCACTTGCATGTATACTCCTCTATAATCAAATATATACTTATATGCTCACATCTAGTATATACATTATAATAAATGGTTTAAAATGTCTGACAAACTGATAAAACCCAGACAGATCATATGGGGTTTTCCACCCCTAAAAGCAGAACAGAGTCAGATGTTTGGTAACTGCTGATCAAGTGTCTCATCTTTGTCCTACATACAGAGGTACATTTTAGTTGCTTAATCAGCAGTCATATGAGCATTAATCACAATATTCCATATATGTTTAGATAACCAATGACAGAGGAGCTAGACAATATGGTAATTAACTAACCACCCCTGACAACCCCTAACCACTCCTTTCTATGTGAAAATATAAAACTATGTATGTACAATAAAGATTCAGTATTGATGGAATGTTGTTCTGTCACAGTTGTGTACAGTCCATTCTTGATGAGCGCTCAAAATACTCAGTCTAATTGGGAGCGGCCACAGCACACACAGGGATATATTTATCCAACCCTAATATTTCCATAACAAAACCATAGCTACACTGGCTACCCATTCGCTACAGGGTCCAGTATAAACTCATCTCTCTCACCCACAAAGCCCTCCACAGTTCTGCACCGCCTTATATCTCCTCTTTCATCTCTGTCTATCGCCCTACACTTGCCCTCCGTTCTACAAATGACCTAAGGCTAACATCCCCCGTAATCCGAACCTCCCACCTCCATCTACAAGACTTCTCTCGTGCTGCGCCAGCTCTCTGGAATGCACTTCCCCAGACGATCAGACTGATACCTAGCCCCAACCTATTCAAGCGCGCTCTAAAAACACATCTCTTCAAACAAGCCTACCACATCAACTACTCAGTAAACTAACTTTGCCCTGTTCCCTCCTTCCAAATATTATTCTAAATCTGCACCCCACTATTCATCTGTCTCCACACCCTCCATGCACATGATAACTGCACTTGATACTTGACTATTGCACTTAACCACACGGGCTGATGACTGGATCATGCAGCTTTGTATGAAAATCCCTATGTATTATAATTGCCAGACCTGAAATAACAAGCACTTTTCACCTATTGTGTCCCCCCATTTCCTTGTAGATTGTAAGCTCGCGAGCAGGGACCTCACTCCTAATGTCACTGTTTAAATTGTCTTAACTTGTATTGAATTTGTCTGTATATGTCCCCGCTTAATTGTAAAGTGCTGCGGAATATGTTGGCGCTATATAAATAAAAATCATTATTATTAGCCCATATGCGCCTATTTATCAAAGGAAACAATATTCTCATGTGTATAATGTGCAGTTCAGATACCCAATATCATAAAGTGCTGAATGTGAAAATAAAGTGCTGAATCATAAACAGTAAGTTTATACACTTAGCTCATAGCTTCATGGCCAATCCCTTCAGTCAGCAGTGACAATGCACTAGCTCCCACTATCCCTAAGTCCCTAAGTCCCTTACAATATTCAAACAGCTTGGTGTGATGAAATCAACTGTGGGAGCAATAATAAGAAAATGGAAGACATACAAGACCACTGATAATCTCCCTAGATCTGGGTGTCCACGAAAGATATCACCCTGTGGACTCAAAATGATCACAAGAACAGTGAGCAAATATCCCAGAACCACATGGGGGGACCTATCGAATCACCTGCATAGAGCTGAGACCACCGTAGCAAAGACTACCATCAGTAACACACTACGCTGCCAGGGACTCAGATCCTGCAGCGCCAGACATGTCCCCCCTGCTTAAACCAGTACTGTGTCCGGGCCTGTCTGTAGTTTGGCAGAGAGCATATGGATTATCCAGAAGAATGCTGGGAGAATGTCATATGGTCTGATGAAACCAAAGTAGAACTGTTTGGAAGAAACAAAACTCGTGTTTGGAGGAGACAGATTGCTGAGTTGCATCCAAAGAACACCATACCTACTGTGAAGCATGGGGGTGGCAACATCATGCTTTGGGGCTGTTTCTCTGCAAAGGGACCAGGACAACTGATCCATGTACATGAAAGAATGAATGGAGCCATGTGTCGTGAGATTTTGAGTGCAAACCTCCTTCCATCAGCAAAGAAATTGAGGGCATTGAAGATGAAACGTGGATGGGTCCTTTAGCATGATAATGACCCCCAAGCACACTGCCAGGGCAATGAAGGAGTGGGTTCGTAAGAAGCATATGTAGGTCTTGGAGTGGCTTAGCAAGTCTCCAGATCACAACCCCATAGAAAACCTTTGGAGGGAGTTAAAAGTCTGTGTTGCCCAGCGACAGGCCCACAATATCACTGCTCTAGAGGAGATCTGCATGTAGGAATGGGCGAACATACCACCCACAGTGTGTGCCAACCTTGTGAAGAAAACGTTTGACCTCTGTCATTGCCAAGAAAGGATATATAACAAAATATTGAGGTGAACTTTTGTTAATGACCAAATACTTATTTTCCACCATAATTTGCAAAATAAATCTTGCTAAATCAGACAAGGTGATTTTCTAGATTTGTTTTCTCATTTTGACTCTCATAGTTGTGGTCTATCTATGATGTCAATTACAGGCCTCTCTCATTGTTTTAAGTGTGAGAAGTTGCAAAATTGGTGGCTGACTAAATACTCCCCCCCCCCCACTGTATAAAATGGTTACTTTTTTAAAATATTTATTACTTTTTTTTCTCACAGGTAGACATGGCAGGCTAGACTTTAGCTATGGTATTATAGTCGGACAGCCCTTGCTTATTAAGTTGTCAATGGTACTACCCATTGTGCATGGCCTGCCCAACAAGCAATTTAAACAATCAACATTCAAAAGATGGTACTAAATATACTATATTCTCAGAAAACTGGACAGGGCCAAACCCTATATTCAACACTGATAAGCTACTGTTTTCCCAATGTAAGTTACTTAACCCTTTCCTGACACCAGCACTAATCTAATTCTAATTATATATAAAAGCAAATAAGGAACTTGAAACAGCAACATTTCAGAAAATCTCTGGCAATGACAGGGTTAAGGAACATAACTATAAAAAAATATATAATGGTAGTGTATTTGTCCAAAAACGAATAAAAACTCTTTAAATATGCTAATTTTTGTGACAGATCCAAGGAAAAGATTTACTTATAGTCCAGTGTTTCTATAGTAATCTGTAGAAATTTAGTCTAAGTAATTACATCTAAAAACATTCCTAGTATTCTGCTACGCTATGCAACTCACTGACAGAGGTCAAGCCTCTATATTATAAATATATATTATATTTTATTTAGCTGAAATTGGAATTTCTGATTATAATATGAATTACTCAATCCTGTTTGGATAATCGCATCTGTCTCCCACCATGAAGCAGATATCATGTGTGATCAACTGTGCAAGTGACTGATTCTGATGCCTCAGTGTTTTCTCTCGCCTTATGAGGAACACTACACCAGCTAGGGCTACAGTCCCTACATTATATCTGCCACATATAGAGAAGTGAAGGTATACTGTTTTCCTCATTTATATTTTCTACACTTACAGTGTCCAAAAGTTTTACGAAAATTTACATTTTGTTTTTCACAAACTTTGGTGCTTCAGTTTTTATAGTGACAATTTGCATTAACTCTAGATTATGACGAGTGATCAGATAAATAGCAACAAATTGCAAAGTTATTCCTTGCAGAAAAAAATATAGTGCTTGGGGACTTTAAAGGGAACCTGTCATCCCCCAAAATCAAAGGTGAGCTAAGCCCACCAGCATCAGGGGGTTATCTACAGCATTCTGTAATGCTGTAGATAAGCCCCCAATGTATCCTGAAAGATGAGAAATAGATGTTAGATTATACTCACCTACCGCCACTTTCTTCTGTGTACAGCTCTGCTTTTCTCCTCTCCTTAGGCTGGTTTAACATTTGCATTCATGAGGGCTGCGGATGGCTGCAGATGGCTGCGTACTTCCTCCATGAAGCTCCGCCTATGCTCTGCCTACTTCTGTATGCAGAAATAAACACTAGAAATAGATCACTCTGTTTGTAATGACTCTAATATACAAGTTTCAATTTTGTATTGAAGAACTGGAATAAATTACCTTTTTGTTGATATTTTAATTTTGTGAGATGCACCTGTATTTAGGATTTGAGTATCCACTCCTCCTAATTGGCTGTCAATGTTTTTAGTTCACAAACTTTTTTTATGCATCGACACAATAGCTCAATCCATTCACATTGCACAATGATCGTAAACGACGGGTTGTTAGCCTTGTAATCTGAAGGATTATCGTCCAGTGTAAATATGCTTTAGGATTAGGAAGTTCTTGAAAATGTTCACCTTGAACTATCCTTCAACTTGTTAACCAACTCAACTTCAATCAGGTATTGAGAAGACTTTCAACAGCTTATCTTGCCCTCAACTAATTCAGGCCCTTTCATTAATAGACTTCAGGGAAGGGCGGAGGAGGAGAGGGGCCCCTGCAGGCAGGCATGGCCGGTGTCACCACCTGGTGTACCTGGCAAGTGCCGGGGCCCACTCGCTGTCGAGGACCTCTGCATGCTATGAGGCCAGGGAGTCGAGGGGGCCTGGTACCAGAGCGCTGGCACCAGGCCCCCCGTTCTTTAAACTGTTTGAAATACTTACCTTTCCTTCTTCCTCCGCAGGTCCTGTCTGTGACTGTGACGTCTCAGAGCGGGAGGTCACGATGTTGTCATTACAGAATGTCCTCTGTCCTGAGCACTATGGAGAGACAGAAGTTGCTGAGGAGACTGGATCTGCAAAGGGAACAGGGAGACGTAAGTATTTGATTTTTTTTCTAATGTATGGAGCATTACATGAGGCCCATTTTGTATGGAGCATTATATGGGGCTTATTCTATATAGAGCATTACATGGGGCCCATTCTGCATTGATAAATATATGGGGCCCATTATTCTGTATGGAGTATTATATGGAATCTATTATTCTGTATGGAGCATTATATGATGTTCATTATACTATATACAGCATTATATGGGGTCCATTATTTTGTATGGAGCATTATATGGGCCCATTATTCTGTATGAAACATTATATGAGGTCCATTATTACTGTATGGCGCAATATGTGGGGCCCATTATACTGTATGGAGCAATGTATGTGGTTCATTATACTGTATGGAGCAACATATGGGGCTCATTATACTCTATGGAGCAATATATGGGGCTCATTATATTGTATGGAGCAATATATGGGGCTCATTATACTGTATGGAGGACTATATATGAGGAAATTTACTTTTGTAAAGGGTACACTGCTAAGGACAGTTTCTACATTTATCGGGTACATTTATTAATATCCCGTATACATCTAATACTACAGATACGGAAACCCTGAAACCTGTGGGGCCTCGATCACCTGAATCATCTCTGCTGCATGGTATTGTAGAATTTATAATTGATGTCAGTCATGCAATGTAACACGTAAGTGAAATCTTTGGCCTTGTACTATACCTATATTTCTCTGCCGTATCTGTGCATCATGTTTGTGTTAAAGGAGTCCACCGAGACTCTTTCTCCTGGGGCCTGCAAAAACCTGGTGCCGACCCTGTGTGTGTGTCTGTGCATGTGTGTGTGTGTGTTTATACATGTGCATGTATGTGTGTGTATGTATGTGTTTATGCATGTGTGTATGTATATGTGTATGACTGTGTGTATGTATTCATGCATGTGTGTCTGTGTGTATATGTGCGTCTGTGATTATGTGTTTATGAGTGTGTGTATGTATGCGTATATGCGTGTGTGTTTATGTGTGTATGTACATTTATGTATGTAAATATGTATGTGTGTGCGTGTGTGTGTTTGTGCAGGTATATGTGAACATTTTTGCTTTTGGCTTTACTGTAATTGTAAAAAATAGAAAAATCAAGCTGGCTCTTAAAAGGGTTATTCACTAAATAATGAGTTATCTCTGATCCATAGGATCCAACCACTCCCCCCACCACCAAAGATTCTGAGAACAGGGGTCTGCAGACTCGTTCTGAATGGAGAAGAGTTGTGCATGCTTGGCCCCTGCTCTCGTCATTATCTATAGAGCTGCTGAGCGCTGCGCTCAGCTATTTCAATCAGTTCCATAGACAATGAATAGAGCAGAAGTGAAGCATGCGCCCCTTCAATCCATTCATGGCTGAGCTGCAGTCGTATTCTCAGGACTGCTGGGGGTCCCAGTGGTCAGTCCCCCAAAAGTCAGTAAGCTATCCCTATCATTGATTTATTTGGGGAATAACCCTTTATCATATACCAGACATATAATGTAATATAATATATACATGGTTGGACTCAGCAGAACCGAATCCCAACAGAGATATATATCTCCATCTCAATAAAAAATATAACTATAAATATTTTAGAGGTGTGGGGGCCCAAATAGAACTTTTGCTATGGTGCCCTGTGAACTCTATGTACGCCCCTGCTTGCAGGGCGATGATAATGAGGGCAATCAACAATGTTAGGTTGCTCTGTTTCCAGATGACCTGTTCTTAACCCTCTAAAAATCCACTTCTCTGTCCAACCTCATGAACCTTTCTCACAATTATGCATAGGTATACTCTTTTGCAATACTCCGACTGTATCTCTAAACGAATACAGAAAATTTTGCGTATCATTAATGTGACTGATATACAGTGCCTTGAAAAAGTATTTAAATTTTTTCCAACTTACACTGACAAACTTAAATGTATTTTATTGGGACTTTAGGTGATATAACAACACAAAGCAGTATATATTTCTGAAGTGTAAAGGTCACGATACATGGTTTTCTAAATATTTAAAAAATATATGCAGTATCTAAAAATTGTGATTTGAATTCAGCCCCTAAGAGTCAATACTTTGTTTAACAACCTTTCACTGCAATTACTGCTGCAAGTCTTTTGGGGTATGTTTCCACCAGCTTTACACATCTAGAGACTTACATTTTTCTACATTCTTCATTGCAAAAAAGGTTTAGCTCAGTGGGATTGGATGGAGAGCATCTGTGAACAGCAATTTCAAGTCTTGCCACAGATTCTCAATGAGATTTAGGTCTGGACTGGGCCATTCAAACGCATAAATATGCTTTGATCTACACTCTCGCACCTCTCCAGTCCATCCTTAATTCTGCTACCCAACTAATCCACCTCTTCCCACGCTACTCCTCTGCTTCCCCCCTCTGAAAATCTCTTTATTAAGTCCCAATTCTCAAACCTATACAGTTCAAACTACTAACACTGACCTACAAAAGCCGTCTCCTCCATATATCTCCAAACTAATCTCCCAATATCTTCCAGTACACAACCTCCAGTCACTCTAAAGGTACCGTCACATTAAGCGACGCTGCAGCGATATAGACAACGATGCCGATCGCTGCAGCGTCGCTGTTTCGTCGTTGTGTGGTCGCTGGAGAGCTGTCACACAGACAGCTCTCCAGCGACCAACGATGCCGAAGTCGCCGGGTAACCAGGGTAAAAATCGGGTTACTAAGCGCAGGACCGCGCTTAGTAACCCGATGTTTACCCTGGTTACCAGTGTAAATGTAAAAAAAACCAAACACTACATACTCACATTCCGGTGCCTGTCGCGTCCCACGGCGTCCACTTTCCTGCACTGTGTAAGCGCCGGCCCTAAAGCAGAGCGGTGATGTCACCACTGTGCTCTGCTTTACGGCCGACCGGCGCTGACACAGTGCAGGGAAGCGGACGCCGGGGGACCCGACAGACACCGGAATGTAAGTATGTAGTGTTTGGTTTTTTTACATTTACAATGGTAACCAGGGTAAATATCGGGTTACTAAGCGCGGCCCTGCGCTTAGTAACCCGATGTTTACCCTGGTTACCAGTAAAGACATCGCTGAATCCGCGTCACACACACCGATTCAGCGATGTCAGCGGGTGATCCAGCGACGAAATAAGGTGCTGGCCTTCTAGCTCCGACCAACGATGTCACAGCAGGATCCTGATCGCTGCTGCGTGTCAAACACAACGATATCGCTATCCAGGACGCTGCAACGTCACGGATCGCTATCGTTATCGTTGTTAAGTTGTTTAGTGTGAAGGTACCTTAAGACATCCTTCTTTCATCCACACTCATATGTTCCTCACCCAATCCCTCGAAGACTCCTCCTGAATATCCACCATACTCTGGAATTATGTGCCTCAACAAAGCCGACTATCTGCCACACCTGGTATCTTCAGATGTGACTTAAAAAAAAACATCTGTTAAAGAAAGCTTACAGCTAGCTAGTGATGACAGAACCCATGAAAGTTCAATAGGTTCTGCTGTGCTTGAGTTAAAAGTTAATAACAATTCACTGTTATTAAAAAGGGGGGACCCCCAAAAAATGAAGTTGTGTCCACTCTATTTTTAATAACCTGCTGAGGGAAAGCAGACAGTTGAGGGCTAATGTTATTATTCTGGGAAGGGGCCAATATCCATAAAGGCTCCCAGCCTATTAATAACAGCTCACAGCTGTCTACATAGACTTTACTGGTTATTAAAAAAGGGGTAAAAAATTACTCTGGGTACCCCTATTTTAAATAACTAGCAAAGGATAAACAGACAGCTGCAGGTTGATCTTAATAGACTTGGAAGGGGACATGCATATTGGAACCCTCCCAGTGTAATAATTATAGGGGATAACTCAGGAGACTCTTTGCATGGAACAAGACAACTACAGGACACAGTTTTAGAAGTGGTAAAGTCTATATTATCACACGGTGATTCAAACAGGTGCAGAGAGAAACTCAAGTCCACAACACTTGGTGCAAATATCAAAAGCAGCTCAGCAGTCTATAGGAAACTTCAGAGGAAAATGCAATCACGCAGAAAGTCTATGAGGCACAATTATTCTTGAGGATACTTGACATGAATAAGTCCTTGTTAGTCCAAAACACAGATATATATGCTTATAAGGCAGTTCAAACAATATCTTAGCTCAACCAGGGAGGTCTGGATAACAGTCTCAGGTTCTTGCAAAGCAGCAACAGCTTACATGTCCAGCAAATGCAGATGAAAGTAAACACGAGCAGCAGAAAAAGGAGGATTACTGGAACTGGTGTATGCAGCAGGAACTCAGAGCAGAGTAGCAGGATAACCCCACTGGTTCACAGGAGCAGGTATATAGCCAGGGAGTCACCAGAGGTCAGGAGCTGGATGCAAGGCAGAATACTCTAGCACAGACTGAAGGCTGGGCTGGAGTTTTATAGCAGGAAGACACAGTGCACATGAGACCAAAGACGCCATCTTGGAAAAGGGCAGTAATGCACAAAAAGGTAATAAAAAATGTTTAGAGTCCTGACACCCAGACTAATAACAGCAGCCCTCAGCTGCCTCAGAAATGGTGTATCCATCAGATATGCCAATTCTGTCTTTTAGCTTCGGCTCTTCCCGCTTACCCTGTTGCAGTGGCAAGTGGGTTTGTAGTTTATGGGATTGATTTCAGCTGTGTAATATCCACTGACATCAAACCTAGAGGTTAGTAATGGAGACGTGTCTGTCAGACTCTCCCATTACTAACCACATAGTCAAAAGTAATAAAGACACACACAGAAAAAGTCCTTTAATTGCACAAATCACTACCCAATAATTAACCACTCTTAATCATTTATTAACATAAAATTAAAATAAAAAATCAAAGTAATCCTCATCTGTCCACTGATAATCCATATTGATGAGGTCCCACGGCAATCCCTGATTCTGCCACATACAGATGGTGAGGTGAGCGGTGACATCAGTAATGTGACTGCTCACCACGCCAGCTGGAACACACTGAGCGTAGCATGAGAATGTGAGCGGTGATACAATTAAGGTTACTGCAGGTCACATGCGGCAGTTCTCACAATCAGCTCTCTGTGAGCCGACCTATGAACTGCGGTAACCTTACTGCAATACCACCTCAGTTCATAGCAGCTGATCCTTACGATGCGCAGCTCCAGTGCCGAACTGATGAATGACTGTGAGTTCAGCACTCGGCATTCTGGCACATAACAGTCCAACACTCGATCTACTGTGAGACCCGGTGGCTGTGAACTCAGGTAACCTTGCCAGAGTTCACAGCCACCTGGTCTCCTGACAGCTGTGAGGCCCGGAAAACTCATGGAAACCTTTGAGGGAAATTTAAGGTTACTGTAGTTCCCAGCTACTGGAACACCTGGAGGGTGTGAACTAAGGTTACTTTGGTTTACGTTGGTTGTGTATATTATTGTACTTGTTAAATAAATAAATAAATGAAAAAAAACTATGTGCGGTTGCACCTATTTTTATTATCCAGCTGAGGGAAAACAGACAGCTCGGGCTTGTGTTATTATTCTGGTAAGGGGCCAATATCCATAAAGGTTCCCAGCCTTGTAGTATCAGCTAACAGCTGTCTGTTTATCCTTGTTATTTCAAAGAAGAAATGTGGGGGATTTCAAAGAAGAAAGGGGAAAATGTGTGTAAATGGGTAAGTAATTGGCTTAGTAATAGAAAGCAGAGGGTGGTAATAAATGGTATATTCTCTAACTGGGTCGCTGTGACCAGTGGGGTACCACAGGGGTCGGATTTGGGACCTATTCTCTTCAACATATTTATTAACGATCTGGTAGAAAGTTTACACAGTAAAATATCAATATTTGCAGATGATACAAAAAGTATGTAAACCAGTCAATACAAGAGAAGATAATATTCTGCTGCAGATGGATCTGGATAAGTTGGAAACTTGGGCCGAGAGGTGGCAGGTGCAATTTAACAATGATAAATGTAAGGTTATACATATGGGAAGAAAGAATCAATATCACCATTACACACTGAATGGGAAACCACTGGGTAAATCTGACATGGAGGAGGACTTGGGGATCCTAGTTAATGATAAACTTACCTGGAGCAGCCAGTGCCAGGCAGCAGCTGCCAAAGCAAACAGGATCATGGGGTGCATTAAAAGAGGTCTGGATACACACGATGAGAGCATTATACTGCAGCTGTACAAATCCCTGGTTAGACCGCACATGGAGTACTGTGTACAGTTTTGGGTACCAGTGGTCAGGAAGGATATAATGGAACTAGAATGAGTACAAAAGAAGGCAACAAAATTAATAAAAGGGACGGGGGAACTACAATACTCAGAGAGATTAGCAAAATTAGGATTATTTAATCTAGAAAAAAGATGACTGAGGGGCGATCTAATAACCATGTATAAGTATATAAGGGGACAATACAAATATCTCGCTGAGGATCTGTTTATACCAAGAAAGGTGACGTCACAAGGGGGCATTCTCTGCATCTGGAGGAGAGAAGGTTTTTCCACCAACATACAAGAGGATTCTTTACTGTTAGGGCAGTGAGAATCTGGAATTCCTTGCCTGAGGAGATGGTAATGGCAAACTCAGTCGAGGGGTTCAAGAGAGGCCTGGATGTCTTCCTGGAGCGTAACAATGTTGTATCTTACAGTTATTAGGTTTCTTAGAATGACGTAGATCTGGGGATTTATTCTGACGGCATATGGGCTGAACTGGATGGAAAAATGTCTTTTTTTGGCCTTGCTAACTATGTTTATATGTTACTATGTAAGGGACTACTCATCATTTATGGAATAAATGGAACTCTAAAAATGAAAAATAATAGTAATATTCTAAACCATGCAGTTATAGCTCTGTCAGTATGTTTAGGGTTGTTGTCCTGCTGAAAGGTGAAAGTATGCCTCAGTCTCAAGTTTTTACAGCCTCTAACAGGTTTTGCTCTAGGATTGCCCTGTATAATGCTACATCCATTTTCCCATCAAGTCTGAACATCTTCCCTAATCCTAATGAAGAGAAGTATCCCCGCAGCACAATGTTTGATGGTGGGCATTGTGTATTCAGGGTCATGTTTAGTGTAAGTTTTCCACCATAAATAGGTTTTTGTAGTTAGCTAAAAGGTTTTACTTTGGTCTCTTTGTTAGAGATAACCTTCTTCCGCTTGTTAGCTGCGTCTCCTACATGGCACGTGGAAGAACGTGCTCTAGTCAAGTAATACTAAAGTAGAACTTTTGGGGCTAAATGCAAAACGCTGCATTTGGCAAAAAGTTAACATTGCACATCACCCTCAACACACCATCCCCACTGTTAAACATGGTGGTAGCAGCATTATGCTTGGGGGCTGGTTTTGTTCAGCAGTGGCAAAGAAGCTCCTTCAGAGTTGATGGGAAGATGGATGGTGCTAAATGCAGAGTAATCCTGGAGGAAAACCTGTTAAGCCGGGGTCAGACCAAATGTATAAATATACGGTCTGTTTTTTACGGCTGAGATACGCAGAAAAGTTCCTAAACAGTGATCCGTATTCAATGCGAGGATGCAATTTTTTCTTCAAAAATTATCCATGTGTCATCTGTATGGCATCCGTATGGAATCCGTACGGCGGGATTTTCTTGCTGGCTTCCAAATGGACATATAATGGATCCATGGGCTCAAATATTCATGAAAACATATATACAGAATATATATATATATATATATATATATACATATATATATATATATATATATATATATATATATAATGTCAGTGAGACACATATATATATATATTTAATACAGAGCTAGATAGCATAAAAGCCGGTAATTCAATTGCCGGATTTTGCTATCTCCTTATCAAACCCGACAGGATATGAGACATGGTTTACTTACAGTAAACCATTTCATATCCATTATATTTTTACATATTCCTCACTAATAATGTTAGTAGTTTGTGTGTGCAAAATTTGTGAGCTCTAAGTGTTAAAATAAAGGGATAAATCACGGAAAAAACTGGCGTGGGACCATGGATATTGGCCCCCCTGGCTAAAAATATCTGCCCCCAGCCACCCGAGAAAAGGCACATCTGTAAGATGCACCTATTCTGGCACTTATCCCCTCTCTTCCCACTCCTGAGTAGCTGTGGGATATGGGGTAATAAGGGGTTAATGTCACCTTGCTAATGTAAGGTGACATTAAACCTGGTTAATAATGGAGAGATGTCAATAAGACACCTATCCATTATTAATCCAATTGTAATAAAGGGTTAAAAATACACACACACATTATGAATAAAGTATTTTAATGAAATAAATAAACACATGGGGTTTTAATATCTTTATTGTATGCTCAATCCAACTGACGACCCTCGTTCTTCTGAAAAAAAAGGAAAATAAAAAAGTAACAATATCCCATACCTGTCCGCCGTACAGTCATGTCCCACGATGCAAATCCATCTGAAGGGGTTAAATACATTTACAACCAGGAGCCTTCTAATGCAGCCCCCATGGCTGTAAAAACTGTGGAATGAATGGAATGCAGCTTCGTTGACTACTTGTGGTGCCGTCATAGAAGCTGCGCCCCTTGATGCACCAGCCACTGAAGCAAGGGGGAATTGAGTTGGCACTTAACCCCTTCCCGACATTTGACGTACTATCCCGTCGAGGTGGGGTGGGCCCGTATGACCGCCGACGGGATAGTACGTCATAGCCGATCGGCCGCGCTCACGGGGGGAGCGCGGCCGATCGCGGCCGGGTGTCGGCTGCATATCGCAGCTGACATCCGGCACTATGTGCCAGGAGCGGTCACGGACCGCCCCCGGCACATTAACCCCCGGCACACCGCGATCAAACATGATCGCGATGTGCCGGCGATGCAGGGAAGCATCGCGCAGGGAGAGGGCTCCCTGCGGGCTTCCCTGAGCCCCCCGCAGCAACGCGATGTGATCGCGTTGCTGCGAGGGTCTTACCTCCCTCCCTGCCTGCTCCAGACCCGGATCCAAGATGGCCGCGGATCCGGGTCCTGCAGGGAGGGAGGTGGCTTCACAGAAGCCTGCTCAGAGCAGGCACTGTGAAGCAGCCTGCACTTCTCGCAGATCGGTGATCTGTCAGAGTGCTATGCAAACTGACAGATCACCGATCTGTATTGTCCCCCCCTGGGGCAAAGTAAAAAAGTAAAAAAAAAAATTTCCAAATGTGTAAAAAAAAATAAAAAAAAATATTCCAAAATAATGAAAAAAAAAAAAAAATATTATTCCCATAAATACATTTCTTTATCTAAATTAAAAAAAAAAACAATAAAAGTACACATATTTAGTATCTCCACGTCCGTAACGACCCAACCTATAAAACTGCCACACTAGTTAACCCCTTCAGTAAACACCGTAAGAAAAAAAAAAAAAAACGAGGCAAAAAACAACGCTTTATTACCATACCGCCGAACAAAAAGTGGAATAACACGCGATCAAAAAGACTGATATAAATATCCATGATACCGCTGAAAACGTCATCTTGTCCCGCAAAAAACAAGCCGCCATACAGCATCATCAGCAAAAAAATAAAAAAGTTATAGTCCTGAGAATAAAGCGATACCAAAATAATTATTTTTTCTATATTTTAGTTTTTATCGTATAAAAGCGCCAAAACATAAAAAAAATGATATAAATGAGGTATCACTGTAATCGTACTAACCCGACGAATAAAACTGCTTTATCAATTTTACCAAACGCGGAACAGTATAAACGCCTCTCCCAAAAGAAATTCATGAATAGCAGGTTTTTGGTCATTCTGCCTCACAAAAATCGGAATAAAAAGCGATCAAAAACGGTCACGTGTCCGAAAATGTTACCAATAAAAACGTCAACTCGTCCCGCAAAAAACAAGACCTCACATGACTCTGTGGAGCAAATGTGGAAAAATTATAGGTCTCAAAATGTGGAGACGCAAAAACTTTTTTGCTATAAAAAGCGTCGCTGGTTTCACACTTCCGTTTTTGTCTGCAGCGTTTTTTGCACAAAAAAACGCATGCGTTTTTTCCCTATATTTAACATTGAAAACGCATGCGGTTTTTTTGTACGCGTTTGGTCGCGTTTTCAAACGCATGCGGTTTTTTTCTGCATGCGTTCATTTTCAGAAATACAACCTGCAGTATTTTCTTGCGTTTTTAAGCACATGCGTTTGTTTGCGTTAAAAACGCATGCATTTTTATCGAAAAAAACAGAAAACACACTGAAAAGCCACCCACCACCATCAAGGTGATAAAGGGATCCAAACCCTAACCCTAACTCTACCCCTAACTTCACCCCTAACCGTTTAATGAACATTTTCTGACAGTCATAGTGCCACGTATTTCAGTGCCACGTATTTCAGTGCCACGTATTTCAGTGCCACGTATTTCAGTGCCATGTATTTCAGTGCCACGTATCACGTATTTCAGTGCCACGTGTTTCAGTGCCACGTATTTCAGTGCCACGTATCACGTATTTCAGTGCCACATATTTTAGTACCACGTATTTCAGTTGCACGTATTTCAGTGCCACGTATTTCAGTGCCACGTATTTCAGTGCCACGTATCACGTATTTCAGTGCCACGTGTTTCAGTGCCACGTATTTAAGTGCCACGTATCACATATTTCAGTGCCACGTATTTCAGTGCCACGTATTTCAGTGCCACGTATTTCAGTGCCACATATCACATATTTCAGTGCCACTTATTTAAGTGCCACGTATTTCAGTGCCACGTATTTCAGTGCCACGTGTTTCAGTGCCACGTATTTAAGTGCCACGTATCACGTATTTCAGTGCCACGTATTTCAGTGCCACGTATTTCAGTGCCACGTATTTCAGTGCCACGTATTTCAGTCACGTTTAGGGTTAGGGTTAGGGGTAGGGTTAGGGCTAGGGTTGGAGGTAAAGTTAGGGTTGGGGCTAAAGTTAGGGTTGGGGCTAAAGTTAGGGTTAGGGTTTGGATTACATTTACGTTTGGATTAGGGTTGGGATTAGAATTATGGGTGTGTCAGGGCTAGGGGTGTGGTTAGGGTTACCGTTGGGATTAGGGTTAGGGGTGTGTTTGGGTTAGGGTTTCAGGTAGAATTGGGGGGTTTCCACTGTCCAGGCACATCAGGGGCTCTCCAAGCGCGACATGGCGTCCAATCTCAATTCCAGCCAATTCTGCGTTGAAAAAGTAAAACAGTGCTCCTTCCCTTCCGAGCTCTCCCGTGCGCCCAAAAAGGGGTTTACCCCAACATATGTGTTATCAGCGTACTCGGGACAAATTGAACAACAACTTCTGGGGTCCAAGTTCTCTTGTTATGCTTAGGAAAATAAAAATTTGGGGGGCTAAAAATCATTTTTGTGGGAAAAAAAAGATGTTTTATTTTCACGGCTCTGCATTATAAACTGTAGTGAAACACTTGGGGGTTCAAAGTTCTCACAACACATCTAGATAAGTTCCTTGGGAGGTCTAGTTTCCAATATGGGGTCACTTGTGGGGGGTTTGTACTGTTTGGGTACATCAGGGGCTCTGCAAATGCAACGTGACGCCTGCAGACCAATCCATTTAAGGCTGCATTCCAAATGGCGCTCCTTCCCTTCCGAGCTCTGTCATGCGCCCAAACAGTGGTTCCCCCCGACATATGGGGTATCAGCGTACTCAGGACAAATTGGACAACAACTTTTGGGGTCTAATTTATCCTGTTACCCTTGTGAAAATACAAAACTGGGGGCTAAAAAATCATTTTTGTGAAAAAAAAAAAAGAATTTTTATTTTCACGGCTTTGCGCTATAAACTTTAGTGAAACACTTGGGGGTTCAAAGTTCTCAAAACACATCTAGATAAGTTCCTTGGGAGGTCTAGTTTCCAATATGGGGTCACTTGTGGGGGGTTTGTACTGTTTGGGTACATCAGGGGCTCTGCAAATGCAACGTGACGGCTGCTGACCAATCCATTTAAGTCTGCATTCCAAATGGCGCTCCTTCCCTTCCGAGCTCTGTCATGCGCCCAAACAGTGGTTCCCCCCCACATATGGGGTATCAGCGTACTCAGGACAAATTGGAAAACAAATTTTGGGGTCCAATTTATTCTGTTACCCTTGTAAAAATACAAAGCTGGGGGCTAAAAAATCATTTTTGAGAAAAAAAAAAAAAATTATTTTCACGGCTCTGCGTTATAATCTGTAGTGAAACACTTGGGGGTTCAAAGCTCTCAAAACACATCTAGATAAGTTCCTTAGGGGGTCTACTTTCCAAAATGGTGTCACTTGTAGGGAGTTTCAATATTTAGGCACATCAGGGGCTCTCCAAACGCAACATGGCGTCCCATCTCAATTCCAGTCAATTTTGCATTGAAAAGTCAAATGGCGCTCCTTCCCTTCCAAGCTCTGCCATGCGCCCAAACAATGCTTTACACCCACATATGGGGTATCAGCGTACTCAGGACAAATTGCACAACATTTTTTGGGGTCCAA
The DNA here is from genome assembly GCF_051348905.1 of Ranitomeya variabilis. NCBI lineage: Eukaryota > Metazoa > Chordata > Amphibia > Anura > Dendrobatidae > Ranitomeya > Ranitomeya variabilis. Next base: position 242,296,652 of record NC_135232.1, on the reverse strand, counting down.
TTTCTTCTCTTACCCTTGGGAAAATAAAAAATTGGGGGCAAAAAGATCATTTTTGTGAAAAAATATGATTTTTTATTTTTATGGCTCTGCATTATAAACTTCTGTGAAGCACTTGGTGGGTCAAAGTGCTCACCACACATCTAGATAAGTTCCTTAGGGGGTCTACTTTCCAAAATGGTGTCACTTGTAGGGAGTTTCAATGTTTAGGCACATCAGGGGCTCTCCAAACGCAACATGGCGTCCCATCTCAATTCCAGTCAATTTTGCATTGAAAAGTCAAATGGCGCTCCTTCCCTTCCAAGCTCTGCCATGCGCCCAAACAATGGTTTACACCCACATATGGGGTATCAGCGTACTCAGGACAAATTGCACAACATTTTTTGGGGTCCAATTTCTTCTCTTACCCTTGGGAAAATAAAAAATTGGGGGCGAAAAGATCATTTTTGTGAAAAAATATGATTTTTTATTTTTACGGCTCTGCATTATAAACTTCTGTGAAGCACTTGGTGGGTCAAAGTGCTCACCACACATCTAGATAAGTTCCTTAGGGGGTCTACTTTCCAAAATGGTGTCACTTGTAGGGAGTTTCAATGTTTAGGCACATCAGGGGCTCTCCAAACGCAACATGGCGTCCCATCTCAATTCCAGTCAATTTTGCATTGAAAAGTCAAATGGCGCTCCTTCCCTTCCAAGCTCTGCCATGCGCCCAAACAATGGTTTACACCCACATATGGGGTATCAGCGTACTCAGGACAAATTGCACAACATTTTTTGGGGTCCAATTTCTTCTCTTACCCTTGGGAAAATAAAAAATTGGGGGCGAAAAGATCATTTTTGTGAAAAAATATGATTTTTTATTTTTACGGCTCTGCATTATAAACTTCTGTGAAGCACTTGGTGGGTCAAAGTGCTCACCACACATCTAGATAAGTTCCTTAGGGGGTCTACTTTCCAAAATGGTGTCACTTGTAGGGAGTTTCAATGTTTAGGCACATCAGGGGCTCTCCAAACGCAACATGGCGTCCCATCTCAATTCCAGTCAATTTTGCATTGAAAAGTCAAATGGCGCTCCTTCCCTTCCAAGCTCTGCCATGCTCCTAAACAATGGTTTACACCCACATATGGGGTATCATCGTACTCAGGACAAATTGTACAACAACTTTGGGGGTCCATTTTCTCCTGTTACCCTTGGTAAAATAAAACAAATTGGAGCTGAAATAAATTTTGTGTGAAAAAAAGTTAAATGTTCATTTTTATTTAAACATTCCAAAAATTCCTGTGAAACACCTGAAGGGTTAATAAACTTCTTGAATGTGGTTTTGAGCACCTTGAGGGGTGCAGTTTTTAGAATGGTGTCACACTTGAGTATTTTCTATCATATAGACCCCTCAAAATGACTTCAAATGAGATGTGGTCCCTAAAAAAAAATGGTGTTGTAAAAATGAGAAATTGCTGGTCAACTTTTAACCCTTATAACTCCGTCACAAAAAAAAATTTTGGTTCCAAAATTGTACTGATGTAAAGTAGACATGTGGGAAATGTTACTTATTAAGTATTTTGCGTGACATATGTCTGTGATTTAAGGGCACAAAAATTCAAAGTTGGAAAATTGCAAAATTTTCAAAATTTTCGCCAAATTTCCATTTTTTTCACAAATAAACGCAAGTTATATCGAATAAATTTTACCTTTAACATGAAGTACAATATGTCACGAGAAAACAATGTCAGAATCGCCAAGATCCGTCAAAGCGTTCCAGAGTTATAGCCTCATAAAGGGACAGTGGTCAGAATTGTAAAAATTGGCCCGGTCATTAACGTGCAAACCACCCTTGGGGGTGAAGGGGTTAAAGGGAAAGTGTCATAAAAATATTTTTTTTTTACCAATTGAAAAAAATGTAAAGTATTATTATTTTAATTTTTGAAAAACAATTTTATTTTTTTTAAATGGTCTAAAATGTGAAAAATTATTTCAAACACATAAATAGGGGGAGCAGCTGCTGACATGTGTCATGAAAACCTAGTGTAATGCTAGCTCGAATTATGGCTGCAGTAAATGTGAGCAGAAACTTTTTTTGTGCATCTTTTTGATGGTGGCTGGGTATCTCCTATCAGCCAGGATCTGTCTAAATACAGTGCTAATTCATGCATGAAGGATGTAGAAGATGGACCAGATTCTGAGGAAACATTAAAAAGGGCAAAAAAGGAAGAGTTAGGGTAGTGTGGTGAGGTGATAAGCCCATCTAAGTAGATGTGTTTTAACCCCTTTCTGACCCCTTTCTGCCCTTTCTGGACATAATACGCTGATGTCAGACATCCTCCCTTTGATGTGGGCTTCGGCGGTGAGCAGCTGACATGCGCCCGGAATAGCCGCAGGTGGAATCGCGATCCACCCGCGGATAATAATCTTTTGAATGCAGCTGTCAAACGCTGACAGACATTTAAATCACGCTTCCGGCAATCATGCTGGAAATACGCGCATCGGTGACCCCCTTCAAGTGATTGTGGGTCACCAGTGTGTTGGCATGACAACTGGAGGTCTCCTGGAATCCTCTATGGTTCTCAGTGCCGGCTTGCTGTGAGCACCACCCTCTTTTACCCCATTCAAAATAAAACAATAAAAGTAAAATCAAACATACACATATTTGATATCAATGCATTCAGAATTGCCCCATCTATAAATAAAAAAAGGATTAAACTGATCGCTAAACGGCATAGTGAGAGAAAAGTCAAAATGCCAGAATTACGTTTAAAATGCAATAACGGGCGATCAAAAGATGGTATCTGCACCAAAATGGTATCACTAAAAACGTCAGCTCAGCACGCAAACAATAAGCCCTCACCCAACCCGAGATAACGAAACGTGGTGACCCTACTGGTATTGGAATATGGCACAATTTTCTTTTTCTGGCACATCAGTTTTAGCATTTAGTGAACCTAGTAAAAAACCCAAACAAAAAACAAGTGTGGGATTGCACTTTTTTTGCAATTTCACCGCACTTGAATTTTTTTTTACTGTTTTCTAGTACATGACATGGTAAAACCAATGGTGTTGTTCAAAAGTGCAGCCCATCCTGCAAAAAATATGCACTCCCAAGGCCATATTGACGGAAAAATATAAAAAAGTTATGGCTCTGGGAAGAAGGGGAGCGAAAAACGAAAACGCAAAACCGAAAAAAACTCCGGGGGTTAAGGGGTTACAACACACTTAAAAATGTGGGGGATAGTCTTCATGGGTCTAATGTCATTCCTCCCCCATTCAGAGTGTTTTGAAAAGTACAAGTGATGATTACCATTGGCATCACAGTACAGAACCATTTTGTTTGAGACTGCAATGTGATACTGAGATGTAGACAATGTCTGATTCTAGCTTTTCTGCTTAGGTGAAAACTCAAAATAGTACAACAATTCATAGAATCACAGAATGTTAGAGTTGGAGGGGACCTCAAAGGTCATCGTATCCAACCCCCTGCTCAATGCAGGATTCACTAACCCATCGCAGACAGGTGTCTGTCCCGCCTTTGTTTGAAGACTTTCATTGAAGGAGAACTCGCCACCTTTCAATAGTGAGATCACAGATGTTGATGCAAGCACTGTGCGAAGTACATTGCACAAGTCTGGAATGGTGGCCCCAAAAAAGTGAAGAAGCCTCAACTACAGTATTGTCATAAGAATCGTCAGTTTGAGTCTGCAATCAAATATGAAAAGTCGACATTTAAAGATTTGGAGCGATGGCACGAAAGTCAACAGACTAGGCTCCCATAGGTGCAAATAGGTCTGAAAGAAACAAGGAAAAAAGGGGCTAACGGATTAAGAGATTGAAGGAAATGTCAAGTTTGGTGGAGGAAGTCTGATGATATTAGGTGGTTTCACAGTTAAAAGGCAGATGTTGACGACGTGAGCCATGCAACATATGTGTGTGATTTTGCCACGACCGCTAACAGGTTTGCACCGTTATCACACACGGCCTTCCTTAGCTCCAGGTTCAGTGGAGACAGCCATTGCTCTATCTCAGTCTGGATACCTGTCCATAACTCTTGAGCTGTGTGATTGCGATCTCCAAGGGATTTTAGTTTAAGTTCTGCCTGATTGCGGTGAGCTCTGGCTGTGCAGTATGGAAGTGGGGGGGATTCTCTCTGCACTCCTGGAATGTGTGTCTCATTAAGGGGGAAGTTGAGAGCACTGGTGAAAGGACTAAAAGAGATGAGGGAAGCAGAATCAGTGGAGTTAGTGTTAGATACAGAGGTTTGTCCTGCAAGCCTTGGGGCTTCCAAGACTTGTGGAGCAGAACCTTGCCCGCCTACCCCCACAGGCACCAGAGTTACCCAGTGCCCAGTCACCAAGATGTAAAATCCCTGGCCATGTTTGCTCGTGTAGATATCAGTGGTGAAATACACCCTAGCAGACATATTTTTGGCCATCAACTTTGGGAAACCATCTGTATCCACCAGGATGAAAGGCAGTATTTCGGTGGCCAACAGATTGGAGATGGTGAAGTTCAAGCTCTTAGCTTTGTCATGTGTAGGAGGAAACATTCTTTTACATGACCACAACTGTGGGAACCAAGGCTGGCTGTTGTCCTGAGAGAGGGAGGAGTAGGGTGAACATGACAAACTGCTGGACTGTGAGTGAGGTGCAGGCGGAGATGTTATGGTGGATTGAGAAAGATGTGGTGTGCTCGGTGAAACAAGAAAAGCAGGCATCTCAACTCACCCCAACTGTAGGGGGTGAACAAATTCTGCAGCCGGAGATCTGTGTGAGAACACTTGCCATGGTGATGAAGGAGGAAGAAACAGTGATTTGGAAGATGGGACGGCTGGTGGTTGTCGAGACCTGCATTTTAGCGCAGTGAGATTTCCAGATTAATGCATGTTGATCGTGCATGTGCCGGTTCATGCATACAAATTATTGCAAATTTTGCCTCTACTAAGTCGTTTTTTGCAAGGTTGTCAGATAACATTAGCTGGGTCATCCTTTGCAGTCTCAGAAAAGGCCCAGGCTAGGCAACCCTTGCTGTCCCTGCGAACAGCAGACCTATAACTGCTGCTGGCTACAGCCAGAGTTGTGGCTTAGGATACAGTGATTGTTGTAGTTGCATTGCTCTATCTATGTGGCAAGCGCAAAGTAACCTCCTCGTTTTCCTTCTCCTCACCCTGTGCTGAGCTACTCAGCTGCATTCCTCTGGGTTCACACCAAGTGGGATGTACAACCTCATCGTCATCCTGTCTGTTCTCCCACTCCTCACTGTGAGAGTCACCCTCCTCCTCTTCCTGCCCTGACAGCATAGTACAGTCTGCGTGTGCCTCAGGTATCTGATTATCATCTGGATCACCTCCGTCCCCAGGAGTTAACATCTGGTGACAAGGATGTGGATTATGCCCAGGATTCTACCCTACTTCATTCGGCACTGGTTCCAACTGAAAAAAATATTGGGCATTGGTGCAGATGCTTTCCTCTTCTTGATTCTGTGAATCTTTGGAGCAGATATTTGATGCCCATGGAATAGAATGTGTCAACAGATCTGCAGACTCGCCCATCTGTGGTGTAGTGCTCCAGCCAATGGGATCCATCTTCCAGGTACAGGGAAATCAGGTTCCAGAGGTCCGCAGGTAAGCCCCTGGTCCACATAGTCTGTCTTACCCTGTCTGCCATGCGCTAGTGTCAATTTATGTATGAGCTCAGCGCCAGTGTGGTCATGTGTGTGTGTATTCAGGGACCTGGCTGAAATAAGCCCCTAGAATGCTGGCTCCTCCGGCGAGGAGTTTCATGTGTGTGTATTCAGGGACCCGGCTGAAATAAGCCCCTAGAATGCTGGCACCTTCGGAAAGGAGTTTCATGTAAGTGGATTCAGGGCAGGCATATAGCCATCAGAATTCCGGCTATACTGGAGAGGAGCTGCGTGTTTGCATTTGACTGCATGACCACCATCTGCTCTACTAGGTAGCTGTGTTCCCCTGTGAAGCTAACAGGGTACAGCATTCTCTTTACTAACGGACTCTGTGAAGTAACAGAGTTCGTTTATACTACTATATTGTACCGCCATATCTAGCAGCAGGTTCTTTCTTTCCTGCACGGTGGATCCCCCGGGTTGCGAACGCACCAACTACTTCTAATAAATATATATTCGGTGCGTTCCGCAAACCCTAACAGTACACTAGCGCCAGGATCGGCTAAGTATGGCGGATGAACAGCGATTGCAGGGGTACATCCAGCTGCTGGAGGGCCAGTTGGCGTCTCTCGAGTGTGCAACCTCGGCGGTGGATGTTACCGCAAAAGCTGTTCAGGCTGCTAGCATGGCTGCAGCAGCTTTACCCACTGCCACCTCTGTTCCGACCTTATCTCACCTCCCGTTGCCTGAAAAATTCTCTGGGGACAGTAAGTCCTGTAGGGATTTCGTGAGCCAGTGTAGTATACATCTCGAGCTCCTGGCTGCACGTTTTCCTACAGAGCGGGCAAAGGTGGGATTCATAATTTCTCTCCTGTCGGACAGAGCTTTGGAGTGGGCTACCCCGCTGTGGGAGCGCAACGATCATGTGGTGTGGAGTGTTCCTCAGTTTCTGGGCACTCTGAAACAGGTCTTTGTAGGACCTCAAGTCACCCATGATACGGTACTCCAACTGCTGGCATTGACTCAGGGTTCGACCATGGTCAGTCATTTTGCCGTCCACTTCCGGACGTTAGCGTCTGAGTTGGAGTGGCCAGATAAAGCCCTCATCCCTGTATTTTGGAGGGGGCTGGTTTACCATGTGAAGGACACTTTGGCCACTAGGGAGATTCCCGCCACACTGGAGGAGCTCATAGCTGTATCAACTCGCATAGACCTTCATTTTCATGAGCGAAGTTTGGAGCGAGCCCAGTGTAGGCAGAGGTTTCAGCTGGCTCCCACCTTTGCCAGACCTATGGAATCTCCGGTCCAGGCGCCCGAGTCACATGAGGCCATAGAGGTGTCACGAGCGGGGTCCAAGCTCCGGTCTGCTCGTGCACTTAAGATCTGTCATGTTTGCCGGCAGTCAGGACATCTTGCCTCCAAGTGTCCCCAGCAGTCGGGGAAACGTCAGCGTCTAGTGGCATTTGGAGGAGGTACACTAGACACGGCGACGTTTGCCTCTAAGTTGTCCTTCAAGGGGACAATTATCATAGGTCCATCCACTCTTATGGTAGAGCTATGCATGGACTCTGGGGCGGAGGGTAATTTTATGTCATCCGCTTTTGCCCAGCGACACGCAATACCCCTGGTGATGCTCGCCAAACCAGTAACCGTTCGAGTGGTAAATGGGTCGACACTACCCTTACAGATTACACACCAAACCATTCCTTTCACTCTTTCTGTGTCTCCATCACATCAGGAGATTATCTCTCTATTAGTCCTTCCTGAGGGAATTGATGAGGTCCTTTTGGGGATACCATGGCTACGCTATCATTCTCCTCATATAGAATGGTCCTCAGGGAGACTCCTGGGATGGAGTAAATCCTGTGAGGGTAGATGTCAGAGGGAGTGCGTTCAGGTTGCTACAACAGAGGTACCTGCAGATCTTTCCTCTCTCCCCAAGCACTATTGGTCCTATGCGGACGTGTTCTCCAAAAGGGCTGCGGAGACCCTTCTGCCTCACCACCCCTATGACTGTCCTATTGACCTCTTGCCTGGTGCTGAGCCTCCTCGGGGTTGAGTCTATCTGTTATCTCTCCCGGAGACGGAGGCAATGTCTCAGTACATTCAAGAGAATCTGGCAAGAGGATTCATTAGGAAGTCAGTGCCACCTGCAGGGGCTGGGTTCTTCTTCGTACAGAAGAAGAGTGGAGAATTACGTCCATGCATAGACTACAGGGGTCTTAACGCCATCACCGTTAAGAACAAGTACCCACTACCCCTGATATCTGAGCTCTTTGATAGGCTACGGGGAGCAAGAGTATTTACTAAACTAGATCTGCGGGGTGCTTACAACCTGATTCGTATCCAGGAGGGGAACGAATGGAAGATGGCTTTTAACACCAGGGATGGGCACTATGAATATCTGGTGATGCCCTTCGGGCTCTGTAATGCCCCAGCCATTTTCCAAGACTTTGTGAACGACATCTTCCGGGATATGCTCACCACCTCGGTCGTATTCTATCTGGATGATATTCTCATCTACTCTCCAGATATTGACTCCCATCAGAGAGATGTTCGCAAAGCCTTCAACCTCTTACGGGCAAACTCCCTCTACCCAAGTTGGAGAAGTGTGTGTTTGAGCAGGAGTCCTTTCCTTTCCTTGGATATATCTTCTCTGCCTAGGGTTTGGCTATGGATCCTGCCAAGCTACAGGCTGTGATGGACTGGCAGGAACCCCATTTACTTAAAGCAGTGCAGCGCTTTATGGGGTTCATTAATTACTATCGCCAGTTCATTCCACACTTCTCAACTTTGGTAGCTCCCTTGGTTGCCCTCACCAAGAAGGGAGCAAATCCCAAGTTGTGGTCGGAGGATGTCTCCAAGGCCTTTCTCTCGATTAAGTCACACTTTGCTAGCGCTCCCATTCTACATCGCCCCGATGTAGATAAGCCATATATCATGGAGGTGGATGCCTCATCTGTTGGTGCTGGAGCAGTCCTTTTCCAAAAGGATGCTCAAGGTTGGAAGCATCCTTGCTTCTTCTTCTCCAAGACCTTCACACCGGCAGAGAGGAATTATTCCATCAGGGACAGGGAGTTGCTAGCCATGAAGTTGGCTTTCTCAGAGTGGAGACATCGCTTGGAGGGAGCTCGCTTTCCCTTCCAGGTATTCACTGACCACAAGAACTTGGTATATCTACAGACGGCCTAGCGGCTGAATTCTCACCAGGCTAGATGGTCCTTGTTCTTCTCCCGGTTTCATTTTACTCTCCACTTTCTCTCCGGGGAGAAGAACATTCGTCCCGACGCTCTCTCCCGTTCCGTAGTGTCATCTGAGGAGGAGGAGCCTCGGCTTATTGTCCCTTCTGAGAGCCTGAGAACTGTGGCTCCGGTTTCGCTAGAGTCCGTGCCCCCGGGCAAGACTTTTGTGCCAGCGAATTTGCGACCGGAGGTTCTCTCTTGGGCTCACTCGTCCAGAGTGGGTGGGCATTTTGGGACCAAAAGGACATCTGAGCTTTTGGCGAGGATGTACTGGTGGCCGCATATGGCCCGTGACGTCGGGGACTATATTCGGGTGTGCGTTTCCTGCACCCAGAATCGGTCTCCTCGGCAATGGCCTGCTGGGTTGCTTTACCCCCTGCCGGTGGCAGACAGGCCCTGGGAGATGGTCGGGATGGACTTCGTGGTGGGCTTACCCAAATCTCTTAGCTGCACCGTTATCTGGGTTGTCACCGATCATTTCTCTAAGATGGTGCACTTGGTGCCGCTTCCACGGTTACCTTCTGCACGGGCGTTTGCGGCGTTATTCATTAAGCACATTTTCCGTTTACATGGAATGCCTGATAAAATTGTCAGTGACCGGGGTCCCCAGTTCGCATCTCGGTTTTGGAGAGAGCTCTGCCGTTTACTTAGCAAAGAGTTGAATCTCTCCTCCCTCTGCATATCATCCCGAGACGAATGGGTTGGTAGAGAGGACCAACCAGACTCTGGTGACATACTTGCAAGATTTTGTCTCCGCTAGGCAGGATGACTGGGCATCTTTGCTACCTTGGGCGGAATTTGTCTTGAACAATGCCGTAGCCGATTCCACTGGGCAGACTCCTTTTCTCCTTAATTACGGCCAGCATCCGTGTGTCCCTGTGCCCATGCCCGTGTCTTCCACCGATTCTAGGGTGGCAGACTGGGCGGTGGAGGCACGTGACATTTGGGATCGCACACAGGATGCCATGCGGGCCTCCAAGGAGAGAATGAGGGTTTCTGCTGATACACACCGGCACCCCGCTCCGACCTTTGCTCCTGGCGACTTAGTGTGGCTCTCCGCCCATAATATCAGGCTGCGAGTTGAGTCCACTAAGTTTGCGCCTCACTACATTGGCCCGTTCAAGGTTCTGGAACAGGTCAACCCTGTGGTCTACCGTTTGGCCATTCCTCCGCGCCTTGGTATCACCGACACTTTCCACGTCTCTCTCTTAAAGCCCGTCCATTTGTCCTAGTTTTCCGAGTCATCTGCCGGGACATCGGGTTCATCCACAGATGAGTTTGAGGTGAATGCTATCGTGGGGTGCAAGGTGGTACGTGGCAAGAAATTTTATCTGGTGGACTGGAAGGGTCACGGCCCAGAGGACAGAACCTGGGAACCTGTGGAACACATTCGGGCTCCGCTGCTCATTGCAGCTTTTGAGCGTAGCGAGGCTCAAGGAGGGGGGAGGGGCCCTAGGAGGGGGGGTAATGTTAGGAGTCGAGTTCCCGCCACTGCACAGGAGGAATTTCGAGCCATGTCTGCTGCGGTCTCCCATTCTGCATCAGCCGCAGTGGAGCCTGCTCAGCAGAGACGTCGGTCCCAGCGTCTCACTGAATCTGGTACTGTGCAAAGGGTTACTGCTGCCTCTCCAGGCTCTGCTATTGTACCCTGCACTGGTCTGTGGTGATCAGGCTTTTTTGGGACTGAGTCCTGCTTTGCACACACTGAGCATGCCCAGGGTAAGATCTCTCAATGGAGATCAAGGGTCACATGCTCAGGTACTGCAGCAACTTCCATTGGTCCTCCAGGAAGGTCATGTACCTGATCAAGTTCTGTGGAAGTCTTCCATTGGTCCTTCTTGGAAGGTCCTGAAGTTGCTGCAGCTTTAAAAGGTTCTCATGACCGCACGGCCATGCGCTAGTGTCAATTTATGTATGAGCTCAGCGCCAGTGTGGTCATGTGTGTGTGTGCATTTGACTGCATAACCACCCTCTGCTCTACTAAGTAGCTGTGTTCCCCTGTGAAGCTAACAGGGTACAGCATTCTCTTTACTAACGGACTCTGTGAAGTAAGAGTATCTAGCAGCAGGTTCTTTCCTGCACAGTGGATCCCGGGTTGTGAACGCACCAACTACTTCTAATAAATATATATTCGGAGCGTTCCGCCAACCCTAACACCCGGTCCATCTTCTCATCTCTGCAATCAGACCGGTACTCTTGAGATCCTAAATTGTGCAGGGGATTTCTTAACCAGTGTCAGCTGCATTTTCGATTGTTGCCTCAGCAGTACCCAACGGACGTAACAAAAGTGGCGTTCCTAGCTTCTCACTTGGGTGAAAGGCTTTGGCGTGGTTTAATCCTCTATAGGAGCAGAATGATCCCATTGTCTCTCATCTCCAAAACTTCCTGGATACCTTCCACAAGATCTTTGACGAGCCAGGATGAGTGGCGTCGGCATTGGATGCTCTCTTCAACCTTCAACAAGGCTATCTCTCAGTTGGTCAGTATGCCATCCAGTTCCATACCTTGGCTTCTGAGTTACAGTGGTCAGGCAAACCTCTGATTGGAGTCTTCCGACGTGGGTTATCCGGGAGACTTAAGGATGAGTTGGCATTTCGAGATCTACCTGAGACCCTGGATGACTTCATCTCTCTCGCCATCCGAATCAATCTCCGCCTTCAGGAACGGACCAAGGAGAAAATCCAGGAGAATTGATTTCCCCGCTTGGCTCCTTTTTTCCAAAGCCCCCTCATCCTGACTGTTCCAGCTCCGACTTTGGTCCCCCGAGCATATGGAGGTCGACCACCTCAAGTTGGACGAATGAGGACGCAGGGAGAGGTTTGACAAAAAGCTGTGCCTGTACTGTGGGACTGCTACCCATTTTCGTTGCCAATGTCCCAAGAGGCTGGAAAACTCCTTCACCTTGGACAGGTAAGAGAGGTCTTGCTAGGTGAGAGTGATTCCTCTCAACCCCTTACTGTGTCTATACAGGTATTGACTGGAGGTGGGAGATTTTCCGAGATGGCATACATGGACTCCGGTTCAGCAGGTAACTTTGTGCAGCAAGCTGTGACTCATCGGTTTGCGATCGCTATTGTTCCTTTGCAGCATCCTCATCTCATCACCTATGTGGACAGAAGACCCTTGCAAGATTCCAAAACCAAACCTTTCTCCTCCGTTTCTGCTATGTCTTCCTTGGCTTTGAACTCATGAACCGGTACTGGGCTGGAGGACCAGAAACAACCTTCGCTGGGGTCAGCCGTGTCATCTTCACGGTCTCATACCTGGGTTACCAGGTCACACTACACATCATCCTCCAGCCCTACTCTGGTTTCCTTTAGCCTACTGGTCCTTTGCAGAATTGTTCGACAAACGTGAAACAGAGACCCTACCACCTTACAGGTCATATGACTGCCCCATCGACCTCATTTCAGGTTTTACTCTTCCCAGAGGTCAAATTTACCCCCTGTTGCCTGTCGAGACTCAAGCTATGTCCGAATACATCAACGAGAACCTGGCTTGGGGATTCATTCAGAAATCCTCCTCTCCAGCTAGTGCAGGGTTCTTCTTTGTATGTATCGACTATTGAGGTCTCAATAGTATCACCTTGAAGAATAAATATCCTCTGCCTCTTATTCCAGAGTGTTGTGAATTCCGCTCTTGGGCTCCCTCCGGTGGTTGTAAGTGGCACTTTTGTGAGTTCTGCTCTTGGGCTCCCTCCGGTGGTTTTAAGTGGAACTGCTGCTCCTTGGATTTAGTAGTCAGCAGCTGCTTCCACTGATCGTCTTTCTGGCTCGGCTATTTATCCTGGCTCTATCCTTCAGCCAGTGCCAGTTGTCAATGGTTCCTGGTTGGATTCACATCTCTCTTGGATTTCCCTGATATTCTGTCCAGTTCAGCAAAGATAAGTCCTTGCTTTGTTCTTTTGCAGTCCACTTTTTGTGGACTTAATCGCTCAGCACTTTCTATGTTTTTTCTAGTCCAGCTTGTCAGTATGGATTTATTCAGTTAAGCTGGAAGCTCTGGGAAGCAGATTTACCCTCCACACCTTTAGTCAGGTGTGGAGATTTTTGTAAACTCTGTGGTGGATTTTTCTAGTTTTTAAATACTGACCGCACAGTATTCTGTCCTGTTCTATCTATCTAGCTAGAGTGGCCTCCTTTTGCTACATCCTGGTTTCATTCTGTGTATGTCATTTCCCTCTCCACTCACAGTCAATATTTGTGGGGGGCTGTCTGTCCTTTGGGAATTTTCTCTGAGGCAAGAAAGCTTTCCAGTTTCTATCTTTAGGGGTAGTTAGTCCTCCGGCTGTGACGAGGTGTCTAGGGAGTGACAGGAACATCCCACGGCTACTTCTAGTGTTGTGTTAAGCTCAGGAACTGCGGTCAGTACAGGTACCACCTCCTCCAGAGCACGTCCCATGTTGCTCCTAAACCACCAGTTCATGACACTGGAGCTCTTCGATCACCTTGGTGAATCCAAGATCTTCATCAAGTTGGACCTTCAATGGGCCTACAATTCCATTAGGATTCATTCTGGGGATGAGTAGAAGACCGCCTTTAACACATGTGACGGTCACTACGAATACTGGGTAATGCCTTTCGGGTTAAGTAACATGCCAGTGGTATTTAAGGAGATCGTCAATGACGTCTTCCGTGACCTTCTCTACATTTGTGTAGTCATCCATCTGGATCACATCTTGGTGTTTTCGCCAGATCTCCCTACTCATAGAAGCAATATCCATCAGGTCCTCCTTCTGCTATGAGAGAATCATCTGTATGCCAAATTTGAGAAGTGCCTCTTCGAGCGGAGCACTCTGCCCTTCCTGGGTTACATCATCTCACACACAGGTCTTGAAATGGATCCTGAGAAGGTGTCAGCTGTACTCAAGTAGCCACGTCCGGTGGGAGTCAAGGCTATTCAGTGATTCCTAGGGTTCGCTAACTACTACCGACAGTTTATACCGCACTTCTCGGACCTGAACAAACCTCTGACCACTCTGACTCAAAAGGAATCCAATCCTAGAGTGGTCTCCAGAAGCGGAGTCTTCCTTTCTGTCCCTCAAACAAGCCTTCTCTACTGCTCCTGCTCTCCATAGACTGATGGTCAATAAGCAGTTCTTCGTGGAGGTGGACGCTTCCTCTTCTGGAGCCGGATCCATACTCACGCAGAAGCTTCCTTCCGATAAGATGGTGACCTGCGGGTTCTTCTCCAAGGCTTTCTCTCCCTGTGAACGCAACTATTCCATCGGGGACAGGGAGTTGTTAGCGTTCAAACTGGCCTTGGAGGAATGGCATTACCTTTTGTAGGGTGCAGTTCATCCAGTTATTATCTACACCAATCATAAGAACTTGTCCTACCTTCAGTCGGCTCAGAGGCTTAACCCTTGTCAGGCCCAATGGTCGTTATTCTTCACCTGGTTCGATTTCCGTCTGCACTTCTGTCCAGCTCAGAAGAACATCAAGGCTTATGCCTTATCCAGGTCTTTTATCTCCAATGACCAAGATGAAGAACCTCCCCACAATATTAACCCATATAAAATGGTCACCGTTGCACCGGTCCGGCTGTTACAACTGCCTCCGGGTAAGACATTCGTCCATGTTCTGAACAAGAGACGTGTACTTCAGTGGGGGCATTCTTCTAAACTTGTTGGTCTTGCAGGGCTGAGAAACACCATTGTCGCTGATTTTGTGGCAATATCGGTGGCCCATGATGCATCTTGATATCAGTGATTTCATTGCTGCTTGTCCATCGTGTGCTTGCAACAAGGTCCCCAAAAGGCTTCCTGCAGGTCATCTTCTGCCTCTTCCCTTTCTGTCTACTCCATGGAGGCACATCGCAATGCACTTCATCACCGACTTGCCAATGTCTTCCGTTTGCACCATGATATGGGCCATGGTTGATCGATTCTCCAAGATGGGTCACTTTGTTCCTTTGTCTGGTCTTCCCTCTGCACCCAAGTTGGTTAAGTTATTTGTTCAACATGTTCTTCGTCTTCATGGTTTACCTCTTCATATTGTGTCTGACAGGTGAGTGCAGTTCGTGTCATGGTTCTGGCGATATCTCTGCAAGCATCTGATGACTCACTCATCCAGATGTTTCTCTGGGTTTCTCCTCGGCATATCACCCGCAATCCAATGGCAAGGTGGAATGGGTGAATCATGTACTCACCAAAAACCTGCAACACTTCATCATCGCACACCACAGTGACTGGGTTGCCTTGTTGCCATGGGCTGAGTTCTCTTATAACAATCATGTCGGTGAGTCTTCTTCCAATTCTCCTTTCTTTGTGGTTTATGGATGTCACCCTACGACTCCGACTCCCTTGAACATTCCCTCCAGTAATCCTGCAGCCGAAAGTCTGGCTAGGGACTTCTCCAAGATCTGGTTCGAGACCAAGGCCTCCTTGGAACAGGCGTCCGCAAGAATGAAAAATCATGCAGACAGGAGGCGTCTAGATTCCCCTCCGTTTAAACCTGGGGACAAGGTGTGGCTCTGTTCTAGGCCCTTTTGCCTCAAAGTTTCTTCCTACAACTTTGCTCCTCAGCTTATCGGCCCATTTGAGGTGCATCAATGAGTAGTGTTGAGCGATACCGTCCGATACTTGAAAGTATTGGTATCGGATAGTATCGGCCGATACCCAAAAAGTATCGGATATCGCCGATACCGATACCCGATACCCGATACCAATACAAGCCAATGGGACACCAAGTATCGGAAGGTATCCTGATGGTTCCCAGGGTCTGAAGGAGAGGAAACTCTCCTTAAGGCCCTGGGATCCATATTACTGTGTAAAATAAAGATTTAAAATAAAAAATATTGATATACTCACCTCTCCGGAGGCCCCTGGACATCACCGCTAGTAACCGGCAGCCTTCTTTGCTTAAAATGAGCGCGTTTAGGGCCTTCCATGACGTCACGGCTTTTGATTGGTTGTGTGCCGCTCATGTGACCGCCACGCGACCAATCACAAGCCGTGATGTCATTCTCAGGTCCTAAATTCCGAATTCTAGGAATTTAGGACCTCAGAATTACGTCACGGCTTGTGATTGGTCGCGTGGCGGTCACATGAGCGGCACGCGACCAATCAGAAGCCGTGACGTCATGGAAGGTGCTGAACGCGCTCATTTTAAGCAAAGCAGGCTGCCGGTTACTACCAGGGCACGTCAGAGGGTGAGTATATCCCTATTTTTTATTTTAATTCTTTATTTTTTACATGGATATGGATCCCAGGGCCTGAAGGAGAGTTTCCTCTCCTTCAGACCCTGGGAACCATACACTGGGAACTTCCGATTCCAATTCCCGATACCACAAAAGTATCGGATCTCGGTATCGGAATTCCGATACCGCAAGTATCGGCCGATACCCGATACTTGCGGTATCGGAATGCTCAACACTATCAATGAGGCATTCTACTGGCTGAAGTTGCCTCCCTCTTTGCGAGTCCACAACGCTTTTCACGTCTCTCTCCTTAAGCCTGTCATCCCCGGACGCTACTTCTGGGATTCTGGTACTCACCCTGCCCCTGTTTCTGTTGACATTGTTTTCGAGGTCAAGGCCATACTTGACATGAAACAGAGAGGAACAAGACACTCTTTTTGGTCAACTGGAAGGGTTTTGGTCCTGAGGAGCGGTCTTGGGAACTAAGAGAGAATATTTATGCTCTTCGTCTCATGCATAGGTTTCTGGCTGGCTTGAAAAGTTGTGTACGTAAGGCAGTGGGTATTGTAGTGCTCTGGCGGGTGGGTTTCATCTCACAGCTACAGGGAGATCAGGTTCCGGAGGTCTGCTGGTATGCCCTTGGTCCCCGCTGTCTGTCTTACCCTATCCACGCTCCTGCTAGGTCCCTTCGGGCTGTAGCATCCCCCCGGCATGTCTCCCTCAGCTCCTTCACTTCATGATTGCGGGGGAGCGAGCATAGGGTACACGCGCACTGCTGGCAAGTGATTTTAAAGGGCCAGCATAGCTTTTTCCTTGTAATCTCTCAGCCAATCGCTGAGAGATCTGTGTATATTTAAAGTCCTCACTTCCCTTGGGAGGTGCTTGGGCAATTTTGGTGCATAGTTCCAGTTGCTGTTCTCAGGTCCCATACCAGCATCTGTTTATTCTGTTTTGCCTTGCCTTGAGCTAATTCCTGGTATTCTCTCCTAGTGCCGTGGTTTGGCCTGCCTTCCACCTGCCTGCGGACCCTGGTGGTATCTCCAGGACCATTTGGTTGCCTTCTCCGGTTTCCTGAATCTCACGCTCCCTTCCATTTGTGTTTTCTCTTTGCCTCTTGGGTCTGACCCTCTGGTCTTGGAACTGCTGCATCAGAGCTACCTGGGTTGTGCTGGGACAATCCTTCTATAGGGGTTCGCTTGCTGGTACTCCCCTGGAGGAATTCGGAGTTGCGGTCCAGGGGGTTTTCTTTTGCAGGTTCTTCTGTAGTAAGGTCTAAATTAAGCCTTGCAATTTATCTCACGTCCTTGTCCGGCTGGATCCTAGTGTTCAGCTTCCACAGAGTCCTCTGTGGTCCTGTGTTTTCACCAACCTCGTTTCGCCTGCATTGACATGACATGTGGTTCCCCACAGCCAGTTGTGCAGTTGAAGAATTGTGATGAGAGGGAAACAAGGGTAATTTGGGTGCCACCTCTGAGGATTGTACTGTGTGTGATGTTAAAGTGGAGGAAGAGGACCAGAGGCCACTTGATGCAGTGCTTGCCATCCACTGGAGCACATGCTCTTTCTGGCCCCCATCTACTAGGCTGTGTGGCTCCTAAAGAAAGCGAGTTTACCATGATACCATGAATAAGACCTGAATGGTCAAAACACGTCGGTTTGGACCACCAGGGCCCCATTTTTCATGTTGCATATAATCTAATTTTGGTTTTAATATATGTCTCCAATAAATTGATATTTTAATGAAGATCCACGCTGGAAAATCTTCTCTCTTCACTTTTGGCTTTGGACTACGTCTCTGATCAGGGCAGCTCCGTGCGTGGACACATACTGGATTTTGTTTGAGACCGGTGAGCTGACTTAATTTTTTCCCCCTTTTACCCATACCTCCATTTACATATGGTTAATATAGATTAATTTAAGGCATCTGTGTTATTCTTTCAATTAAAGGACTTCCTTCTGGGTATTTTTTATACAATATCACTATGGGATTAGTAATGGGGGCGTCTTATAGATGCCTCTCCATTACTAAACTCAAAGCTTGATGCCACCTGACAATACAAAGTTGAAATCAATCCCCCCAACTATCACTCCACTTGCCACCACACCAGGGCAAGTAGTAAGGGCCTGGCACAGCACCAGAATTGACACATCTAACAGATGCACCTCTTCTGGGGCAGATGCGGGGTGCTATTTTGAGTCTGTGGGGCAATAACCATGGCCCCTTACTAGCCTGAAAACACCAGTCCACAGCTGTCTGCAGTAGCTTGGCTGGTTGTCCAAAATGGGAGGAACCCACGCGGTTTCTTTAAATAAATTTATTTAAATAATTAAAAATTATGGCATAAGAACACCTCTATTCTTGATAACCAAACTTGCTAAAGCGGGTTGCAACCCGCAGCTGTCAGTTTTGCCTGGCTGGTTATTAAAAATACAGGGGTACCCCAAATAATTTTTTCCTTCAAATGTATTTATTTGCAATGCAGGCGGCGGCTGATGAATTCTCCCATCAGCTACCACTTGCTATCACTGTTAGCAGTTGATTACAAGTCACAACATTGTCCCCTGCTAGTGCTTATAGCTGTGCAAGCAGGGGGCAGTGATGTGAGCTGTCTTAAGCACTCAGCACCTAGGAAAAGTGTGAACAGTACCGCTGATTCCCAGGCACGTCACACTGATGACACACAGATATCATCCGTGTGCCATCAGTGTGCACGTGTGTATGACGTTTAGCGGCCCATTCAGCTACCGCAAACACTGACCTCTGAAAGAGCCCTTATTGGAAACTCGATGATTTACCAAACTTTGGCTTACTTTTGCTGATTTTTATGTAAAATGCTCAGGAATCGAATACAAATACAAATTTGCAATGTTCGTGCCAAATTTAAGATTGGCGAATGTTTCCAGTGTGAGAAGCGCTTACAGTTTGAAGAGGGCAGCGGTGGTGGGCAATATGAGATATTTTTATGCAGAGGGAATTTTAATAACACTCTTATTTTTAAGGGCACTGTGTCGGGATGTACTGCAGAAGACCAGAGAAGAGGGAGGTTTGCAAAGACGAGCTGTGCCTGTGAAAATTCATCATGTCATATAGACAAGATGGTGGAGAAGACGAAGTGTTAGCACTCGACTAGTCACAGAGTTCGGAGGTGCATGTGAAAGGAACCAGCGATCCCACAGACAATAAGTATGCAAAAAATCAATGCACTCATCCAGTTCAGAAAAACAATTTTGCATGATGCAACAAACTTTGATAGAAACGAATAATCAATAAGGCACTGTATTGTGAACAAGGCCACTGTGTGGCCGAAACGTTAAAACTACCAAAATCACCTTCCGTTTCATCTGCATCACCGTATTCCAAATAAATATTCACTTCAACAAAGATGTCCTCATGAACTGCAGCCTGGGAACTTTTTCCCACGCTCCAGGTCATATGAGGACATCCACCAGGGGGCGCATCACCGCAACTGAAGGTAACTATAGGTCATTGACCTACATTTCCTTCATTCGCCGGGGTTTACAGGCACGAGCACAGCTGCATTATAGCAGAGCTCCTGCCTGTAAACTATTTTAACCCCTTCAGATGGATTTACCTCGTGGGACGTGACAGTTCATCAGAGGGTATGTATATTGTTGGTTTATTATTTTTCCAAGCGAGGGTCTTCAGGTGGATTGAGAGAGCAATAAAATATTAAAACAACCTGTGCATTTATTTCATTAAAATACTTTTTAATCATGTGTGTGTGTGTTTTTTAACCCTTTCATACAATTGGATTAATAATGGATAGGTGTCAGAATTGACGCCTCTCCATTATTAATCTGGCTTAATGTCACCTTACAATAGCAAGGTGGCATTAACCCTTCATTACCCCATATCCCACCGCTACATGGGAGTGGGAAGAGAGTGGCCAAGTGCCAGAATTGGCGCATCTTACAGATGTGCCTTTTCTGGGGTGGCTGGGGGCAGATGTTTTTAGCCACGGGGGGGCCAATAACCATGGACCCTCTCCTGGCTATTAATATCTGCCCTCAGTCACTGGCTTTACCACTCTGGCGGAGAAAATTGCGCGGGAGCCCACGCCAATTTTTTCCACGATTTAACCCTTAAATTTAATAGCTACAGCGCCGAAATTTTGCACATACACACTACTAACATTAGTAGTGTGGAATATGCAAAAAAAAGGGGGATATGACATGGTTTACTGTATGTAAACCATGTCTCATATCATGTCGAGTTTAGGCAGGAGAAATGAAAAGCCGGCAATTGAATTACCGGCTTTTCAACATTATCGCGCTGAAGCAAATATTAAAAAAGTATGCTTCCCCATTGAATTGCATTGGGTTTCGTGTTTTGGCCGATCCTCGACCCCGACTTTTCAATAAGATCGGCCGATTTCACTCGACCCAACTTTTGAGAAAGTCGAGTTTCGTGAAACCCAACTCGATCTCAAAAAATGAAAAGTCGCTCAACCCTACTTTTGATTATATTTTTTTGTGAAAAAGGTAGCAATTCTAGTGGAAGTGGTCATCAGAGTTTGCTATCTAACCCATTGGAAGGGAAGAGGGGAGGTTCATTAGGGGTCCTGTTAATTTAGTCTCGGAACCATTCCTATGCTTTGGGGTGGGGAGGCGCAATTGGCTTAATCTGCTTAGGGTACCAAAATACTTTGTCCCGACCCTGAGAGCTGGCATATGCTACAATGAAGGAGCAATCACAGAAGTAGGAGGATAATCAAGAAAGTTCCGTTTCTTTGAGGCCTATAGAGAGGGGCATAGTGAGGAGGAGCTGGTGATGATCCACAGTGTCAAATCCAGCAGAGAGATCCAAGAGAATTAAAAGAGAGTAGTCACCATTAGATTTAGCTGTTAATAAATCTTTAGACACTTTAGTAAGGTCAGTTTCAGTAGAGTGTAAAGAACAGAAACAGATTGTAAAAGGTCAAGAAGAAAGTTATCTGAGAGATTGGGAATTAGAGGAGAGTGGACCAAGAGTTCTAAGAATTTAGAAATCTAGGGGAGATTAGAGACAGGTCTTAAGCAGTGCAGTTCTGATCAAGAGATTTTTTTCATTAAATGGGTTATGACTAGTGATGAGCGAGTATACTCGTTGCTCGGGTTTTCCCGAGCATGCTCGAGTGATCTCCGAGTATTTGTTAGTGCTCGGAGATTTAGTTTTCATCGCCTCAGCTGCATAATTTATGGCTGCTGGACAGGCTGAATACATGTGGGGGTTAGTAAATATAAGTAAACTGACTGAACAGCAATCTAGTCTGAACTGGTGCATAACCAAAAAAGTCTTACATAGCAAATAGGTCAATGGCTGCACTCAACTGTAGTAAAGCAAAGAAATGGATCCTGAGAAGGTGTCAGCTGTACTCAAGTAGCCACGTCCGGTGGGAGTCAAGGCTATTCAGTGATTCCTAGGGTTCGCTAACTACTACCGACAGTTTATACCGCACTTCTCGGACCTGAACAAACCTCTGACCACTCTGACTCAAAAGGAATCCAATCCTAGAGTGGTCTCCAGAAGCGGAGTCTTCCTTTCTGTCCCTCAAACAAGCCTTCTCTACTGCTCCTGCTCTCCATAGACTGATGGTCAATAAGCAGTTCTTCGTGGAGGTGGACGCTTCCTCTTCTGGAGCCGGATCCATACTCACGCAAAAGCTTCCTTCCGGTAAGATGGTGACCTGCGGGTTCTTCTCCAAGGCTTTCTCTCCCTGTGAACGCAACTACTCCATCGGGGACAGGGAGTTGTTAGCGTTCAAACTGGCCTTGGAGGAATGGCATTACCTTTTGTAGGGTGCAGTTCATCCAGTTATTATCTACACCAATCATAAGAACTTGTCCTACCTTCAGTCGGCTCAGAGGCTTAACCCTTGTCAGGCCCAATGGTCGTTATTCTTCACCTGGTTCGATTTCCGTCTGCACTTCTGTCCAGCTCAGAAGAACATCAAGGCTTATGCCTTATCCAGGTCTTTTATCTCCGATGACCAAGATGAAGAACCTCCCCACAATATTAACCCATATAAAATGGTCACCGTTGCACTGGTCCGGCTGTTACAACTGCCTCCGGGTAAGACATTCGTCCATGTTCTGAACAAGAGACGTTCAGACGTTCAGATGTCTGGATACACATGATGAGAGCATTATACTGCCTCTGTACCAATCCCTAGTTAGACCGCACATGGAGTACTGTGTCCAGTTTTGGGCACCGGTGCTCAGGAAGGATATAATGGAACTAGAGAGAGTACAAAGGAGGGCAACAAAATTAATAAAGGGGATGGGAGAACTACAATACCCAGATAGATTAGCGAAATTAGGATTATTTAGTCTAGAAAAAAGACGACTGAGGGGCGATCTAATAACCATGTATAAGTATATAAGGGGACAATACAAATATCTCGCTGAGGATCTGTTTATACCAAGGAAGGTGACGGGCACAAGGGGGCATTCTTTGCGTCTGGAGGAGAGAAGGTTTTTCCACCAACATAGAAGAGGATTCTTTACTGTTAGGGCAGTGAGAATCTGGAATTGCTTGCCTGAGGAGGTGGTGATGGCGAACTCAGTCGAGGGGTTCAAGAGAGGCCTGGATGACTTCCTGGAGCAGAACAATATTGTATCATACAATTATTAAGTTCTATAGAAGGACGTAGATCTGGGGATTTATTATGATGGAATATAGGCTGAACTGGATGGACAAATGTCTTTTTTCGGCCTTACTAACTATGTTACTATGTTACTTCAGTGGGGGCATTCTTCTAAACTTGTTGGTCTTGCAGGGCTGAGAAACACCATTGTCGCTGATTTTGTGGCAATATCGGTGGCCCATGATGCATCTTGATATCAGTGATTTCATTGCTGCTTGTCCATCGTGTGCTTGCAACAAGGTCCCCAAAAGGCTTCCTGCAGGTCATCTTCTGCCTCTTCCCATTCTGTCTACTCCATGGAGGCACATCGCAATGCACTTCATCACCGACTTGCCAATGTCTTCCGTTTGCACCATGATATGGGCCATGGTTGATCGATTCTCCAAGATGGGTCACTTTGTTCCTTTGTCTGGTCTTCCCTCTGCACCCAAGTTGGTTAAGTTATTTGTTCAACATGTTCTTCGTCTTCATCGTTTACCTCTTCATATTGTGTCTGACAGGTGAGTGCAGTTCGTGTCATGGTTCTGGCGATATCTCTGCAAGCATCTGATGACTCACTCATCCAGATGTTTCTCTGGGTTTCTCCTCGGCATATCACCCGCAATCCAATGGCCAGGTGGAATGGGTGAATCATGTACTCACCAAAAACCTGCAACACTTCATCATCGCACACCACAGTGACTGGGTTGCCTTGTTGCCATGGGCTGAGTTCTCTTATAACAATCATGTCGGTGAGTCTTCTTCCAATTCTCCTTTCTTTGTGGTTTATGGATGTCACCCTACGACTCCGACTCCCTTGAACATTCCCTCCAGTAATCCTGCAGCCGAAAGTCTGGCTAGGGACTTCTCCAAGATCTGGTTCGAGACCAAGGCCTCCTTGGAACAGGCGTCCGCAAGAATGAAAAATCATGCAGACAGGAGGCGTCTAGATTCCCCTCCGTTTAAACCTGGGGACAAGGTGTGGCTCTGTTCTAGGCCCTTTTGCCTCAAAGTTTCTTCCTACAACTTTGCTCCTCAGCTTATCGGCCCATTTGAGGTGCATCAATGAGTAGTGTTGAGCGATACCGTCCGATACTTGAAAGTATTGGTATCGGATAGTATCGGCCGATACCCAAAAAGTATCGGATATCGCCGATACCGATACCCGATACCAATACAAGCCAATGCGACACCAAGTATTGGAAGGTATCCTGATGGTTCCCAGGGTCTGAAGGAGAGGAAACTCTCCTTAAGGCCCTGGGATCCATATTACTGTGTAAAATAAAGATTTAAAATAAAAAATATTGATATACTCACCTCTCCGGAGGCCCCTGGACATCACCGCTGGTAACCGGCAGCCTTCTTTGCTTAAAATGAGCGCGTTTAGGGCCTTCCATGGCTTTTGATTGGTTGTGTGCCGCTCATGTGACCGCCACGCGACCAATCACAAGCCGTGACGTCATTCTCAGGTCCTAAATTCCGAATTCTAGGAATTTAGGACCTCAGAATTACGTCACGGCTTGTGATTGGTCGCGTGGCGGTCACATGAGCGGCACGCGACCAATCAGAAGCCGTGACGTCATGGAAGGTGCTGAACGCGCTCATTTTAAGCAAAGCAGGCTGCCGGTTACTACCAGGGCACGTCAGAGGGTGAGTATATCCCTATTTTTTATTTTAATTCTTTATTTTTTACATGGATATGGATCCCAGGGCCTGAAGGAGAGTTTCCTCTCCTTCAGACCCTGGGAACCATACACTGGGAACTTCCGATTCCAATTCCCGATACCACAAAAGTATCGGATCTCGGTATCGGAATTCCGATACCGCAAGTATCGGCCGATACCCGATACTTGCGGTATCGGAATGCTCAACACTATCAATGAGGCATTCTACTGGCTGAAGTTGCCTCCCTCTTTGCGAGTCCACAACGCTTTTCACGTCTCTCTCCTTAAGCCTGTCATCCCCGGACGCTACTTCTGGGATTCTGGTACTCACCCTGCCCCTGTTTCTGTTGACATTGTTTTCGAGGTCAAGGCCATACTTGACATGAAACAGAGAGGAACAAGACACTCTTTTTGGTCAACTGGAAGGGTTTTGGTCCTGAGGAGCAGTCTTGGGAACTAAGAGAGAATATTTATGCTCTTCGTCTCATGCATAGGTTTCTGGCTGGCTTGAAAAGTTGTGTATGTAAGGCAGTGGGTATTGTAGTGCTCTGGCGGGTGGGTTTCATCTCACAGCTACAGGGAGATCAGGTTCCGGAGGTCTGCTGGTATGCCCTTGGTCCCCGCTGTCTGTCTTACCCTATCCACGCTCCTGCTAGGTCCCTTCGGGCTGTAGCATCCCCCCGGCATGTCTCCCTCAGCTCCTTCACTTCATGATTGCGGGGGAGCGAGCATAGGGTACACGCGCACTGCTGGCAAGTGATTTTAAAGGGCCAGCATAGCTTTTTCCTTGTAATCTCTCAGCCAATCGCTGAGAGATCTGTGTATATTTAAAGTCCTCACTTCCCTTGGGAGGTGCTTGGGCAATTTTGGTGCATAGTTCCAGTTGCTGTTCTCAGGTCCCATACCAGCATCTGTTTATTCTGTTTTGCCTTGCCTTGAGCTAATTCCTGGTATTCTCTCCTAGTGCCGTGGTTTGGCCTGCCTTCCACCTGCCTGCGGACCCTGGTGGTATCTCCAGGACCATTTGGTTGCCTTCTCCGGTTTCCTGATTCCATTTGTGTTTTCTCTTTGCCTCTTGGGTCTGACCCTCTGGTCTTGGAACTGCTGCATCAGAGCTACCTGGGTTGTGCTGGGACAATCCTTCTATAGGGGTTCGCTTGCTGGTACTCCCCTGGAGGAATTCGGAGTTGCGGTCCAGGGGGTTTTCTTTTGCAGGTTCTTCTGTAGTAAGGTCTAAATTAAGCCTTGCAATTTATCTCACGTCCTTGTCCGGCTGGATCCTAGTGTTCAGCTTCCACAGAGTCCTCTGTGGTCCTGTGTTTTCACCAACCTCGTTTCGCCTGCATTGACATGACATGTGGTTCCCCACAGCCAGTTGTGCAGTTGAAGAATTGTGATGAGAGGGAAACAAGGGTAATTTGGGTGCCACCTCTGAGGATTGTACTGTGTGTGATGTTAAAGTGGAGGAAGAGGACCAGAGGCCACTTGATGCAGTGCTTGCCATCCACTGGAGCACATGCTCTTTCTGGCCCCCATCTACTAGGCTGTGTGGCTCCTAAAGAAAGCGAGTTTACCATGATACCATGAATAAGACCTGAATGGTCAAAACACGTCGGTTTGGACCACCAGGGCCCCATTTTTCATGTTGCATATAATCTAATTTTGGTTTTAAAATATGTCTCCAATAAATTGATATTTTAATGAAGATCCACGCTGGAAAATCTTCTCTCTTCACTTTTGGCTTTGGACTACGTCTCTGATCAGGGCAGCTCCGTGCGTGGACACATACTGGATTTTGTTTGAGACCGGTGAGCTGACTTAATTTTTTCCCCCTTTTACCCATACCTCCATTTACATATGGTTAATATAGATTAATTTAAGGCATCTGTGTTATTCTTTCAATTAAAGGACTTCCTTCTGGGTATTTTTTATACAATATCACTATGGGATTAGTAATGGGGGCGTCTTATAGATGCCTCTCCATTACTAAACTCAAAGCTTGATGCCACCTGACAATACAAAGTTGAAATCAATCCCCCCAACTATCACTCCACTTGCCACCACACCAGGGCAAGTAGTAAGGGCCTGGCACAGCACCAGAATTGACACATCTAACAGATGCACCTCTTCTGGGGCAGATGCGGGGTGCTATTTTGAGTCTGTGGGGCAATAACCATGGCCCCTTACTAGCCTGAAAACACCAGTCCACAGCTGTCTGCAGTAGCTTGGCTGGTTGTCCAAAATGGGAGGAACCCACGCGGTTTCTTTAAATAAATTTATTTAAATAATTAAAAATTATGGCATAAGAACACCTCTATTCTTGATAACCAAACTTGCTAAAGCGGGTTGCAACCCGCAGCTGTCAGTTTTGCCTGGCTGGTTATTAAAAATACAGGGGTACCCCAAATAATTTTTTCCTTCAAATGTATTTATTTGCAATGCAGGCAGCGGCTGATGAATTCTCCCATCAGCTACCACTTGCTATCACTGTTAGCAGTTAATTACAAGTCACAACATTGTCCCCTGCTAGTGCTTATAGCTGTGCAAGCAGGGGGCAGTGATGTGAGCTGTCTTAAGCACTCAGCACCTAGGAAAAGTGTGAACAGTACCGCTGATTCCCAGGCACGTCACACTGATGACACACAGATATCATCCGTGTGCCATCAGTGTGCACGTGTGTATGACGTTTAGCGGCCCATTCAGCTACCGCAAACACTGACCTCTGAAAGAGCCCTTATTGGAAACTCGATGATTTACCAAACTTTGGCTTACTTTTGCTGATTTTTATGTAAAATGCTCAGGAATCGAATACAAATACAAATTTGCAATGTTCGTGCCAAATTTAAGATTGGCGAATGTTTCCAGTGTGAGAAGCGCTTACAGTTTGAAGAGGGCAGCGGTGGTGGGCAATATGAGATATTTTTATGCAGAGGGAATTTTAATAACACTCTTATTTTTAAGGGCACTGTGTCGGGATGTACTGCAGAAGACCAGAGAAGAGGGAGGTTTGCAAAGACGAGCTGTGCCTGTGAAAATTCATCATGTCATATAGACAAGATGGTGGAGAAGACGAAGTGTTAGCACTCGACTAGTCACAGAGTTCGGAGGTGCATGTGAAAGGAACCAGCGATCCCACAGACAATAAGTATGCAAAAAATCAATGCACTCATCCAGTTCAGAAAAACAATTTTGCATGATGCAACAAACTTTGATAGAAACGAATAATCAATAAGGCACTGTATTGTGAACAAGGCCACTGTGTGGCCGAAACGTTAAAACTACCAAAATCACCTTCCGTTTCATCTGCATCACCGTATTCCAAATAAATATTCACTTCAACAAAGATGTCCTCATGAACTGCAGCCTGGGAACTTTTTCCCACGCTCCAGGTCATATGAGGACATCCACCAGGGGGCGCATCACCGCAACTGAAGGTAACTATAGGTCATTGACCTACATTTCCTTCATTCGCCGGGGTTTACAGGCACGAGCACAGCTGCATTATAGCAGAGCTCCTGCCTGTAAACTATTTTAACCCCTTCAGATGGATTTACCTCGTGGGACGTGACAGTTCATCAGAGGGTATGTATATTGTTGGTTTATTATTTTTCCAAGCGAGGGTCTTCAGGTGGATTGAGAGAGCAATAAAATATTAAAACAACCTGTGCATTTATTTCATTAAAATACTTTTTAATCATGTGTGTGTGTGTTTTTTAACCCTTTCATACAATTGGATTAATAATGGATAGGTGTCAGAATTGACGCCTCTCCATTATTAATCTGGCTTAATGTCACCTTACAATAGCAAGGTGGCATTAACCCTTCATTACCCCATATCCCACCGCTACATGGGAGTGGGAAGAGAGTGGCCAAGTGCCAGAATTGGCGCATCTTACAGATGTGCCTTTTCTGGGGTGGCTGGGGGCAGATGTTTTTAGCCACGGGGGGGCCAATAACCATGGACCCTCTCCTGGCTATTAATATCTGCCCTCAGTCACTGGCTTTACCACTCTGGCGGAGAAAATTGCGCGGGAGCCCACGCCAATTTTTTCCGCGATTTAACCCTTAAATTTAATAGCTACAGCGCCGAAATTTTGCACATACACACTACTAACATTAGTAGTGTGGAATATGCAAAAAAAAGGGGGATATGACATGGTTTACTGTATGTAAACCATGTCTCATATCATGTCGAGTTTAGGCAGGAGAAATGAAAAGCCGGCAATTGAATTACCGGCTTTTCAACATTATCGCGCTGAAGCAAATATTAAAAAAGTATGCTTCCCCATTGAATTGCATTGGGTTTCGTGTTTTGGCCGATCCTCGACCCCGACTTTTCAATAAGATCGGCCGATTTCACTCGACCCGACTTTTGAGAAAGTCGGGTTTCGTGAAACCCAACTCGATCTCAAAAAATGAAAAGTCGCTCAACCCTACTTTTGATTATATTTTTTTGTGAAAAAGGTAGCAATTCTAGTGGAAGTGGTCATCAGAGTTTGCTATCTAACCCATTGGAAGGGAAGAGGGGAGGTTCATTAGGGGTCCTGTTAATTTAGTCTCGGAACCATTCCTATGCTTTGGGGTGGGGAGGCGCAATTGGCTTAATCTGCTTAGGGCACCAAAATACTTTGTCCCGACCCTGAGAGCTGGCATATGCTACAATGAAGGAGCAATCACAGAAGTAGGAGGATAATCAAGAAAGTTCCGTTTCTTTGAGGCCTATAGAGAGGGGCATAGTGAGGAGGAGCTGGTGATGATCCACAGTGTCAAATCCAGCAGAGAGATCCAAGAGAATTAAAAGAGAGTAGTCACCATTAGATTTAGCTGTTAATAAATCTTTAGACACTTTAGTAAGGTCAGTTTCAGTAGAGTGTAAAGAACAGAAACAGATTGTAAAAGGTCAAGAAGAAAGTTATCTGAGAGATTGGGAATTAGAGGAGAGTGGACCAAGAGTTCTAAGAATTTAGAAATCTAGGGGAGATTAGAGACAGGTCTTAAGCAGTGCAGTTCTGATCAAGAGATTTTTTTCATTAAATGGGTTATGACTAGTGATGAGCGAGTATACTCGTTGCTCGGGTTTTCCCGAGCATGCTCGAGTGATCTCCGAGTATTTGTTAGTGCTCGGAGATTTAGTTTTCATCGCCTCAGCTGCATAATTTATGGCTGCTGGACAGGCTGAATACATGTGGGGGTTAGTAAATATAAGTAAACTGACTGAACAGCAATCTAGTCTGAACTGGTGCATAACCAAAAAAGTCTTACATAGCAAATAGGTCAATGGCTGCACTCAACTGTAGTAAAGCAAAGAAATGGATCCTGAGAAGGTGTCAGCTGTACTCAAGTAGCCACGTCCGGTGGGAGTCAAGGCTATTCAGTGATTCCTAGGGTTCGCTAACTACTACCGACAGTTTATACCGCACTTCTCGGACCTGAACAAACCTCTGACCACTCTGACTCAAAAGGAATCCAATCCTAGAGTGGTCTCCAGAAGCGGAGTCTTCCTTTCTGTCCCTCAAACAAGCCTTCTCTACTGCTCCTGCTCTCCATAGACTGATGGTCAATAAGCAGTTCTTCGTGGAGGTGGACGCTTCCTCTTCTGGAGCCGGATCCATACTCACGCAGAAGCTTCCTTCCGGTAAGATGGTGACCTGCGGGTTCTTCTCCAAGGCTTTCTCTCCCTGTGAACGCAACTACTCCATCGGGGACAGGGAGTTGTTAGCGTTCAAACTGGCCTTGGAGGAATGGCATTACCTTTTGTAGGGTGCAGTTCATCCAGTTATTATCTACACCAATCATAAGAACTTGTCCTACCTTCAGTCGGCTCAGAGGCTTAACCCTTGTCAGGCCCAATGGTCGTTATTCTTCACCTGGTTCGATTTCCGTCTGCACTTCTGTCCAGCTCAGAAGAACATCAAGGCTTATGCCTTATCCAGGTCTTTTATCTCCGATGACCAAGATGAAGAACCTCCCCACAATATTAACCCATATAAAATGGTCACCGTTGCACCGGTCCAGCTGTTACAACTGCCTCCGGGTAAGACATTCGTCCATGTTCTGAACAAGAGACGTGTACTTCAGTGGGGGCATTCTTCTAAACTTGTTGGTCTTGCAGGGCTGAGAAACACCATTGTCGCTGATTTTGTGGCAATATCGGTGGCCCATGATGCATCTTGATATCAGTGATTTCATTGCTGCTTGTCCATCGTGTGCTTGCAACAAGGTCCCCAAAAGGCTTCCTGCAGGTCATCTTCTGCCTCTTCCCATTCTGTCTACTCCATGGAGGCACATCGCAATGCACTTCATCACCGACTTGCCAATGTCTTCCGTTTGCACCATGATATGGGCCATGGTTGATCGATTCTCCAAGATGGGTCACTTTGTTCCTTTGTCTGGTCTTCCCTCTGCACCCAAGTTGGTTAAGTTATTTGTTCAACATGTTCTTCGTCTTCATCGTTTACCTCTTCATATTGTGTCTGACAGGTGAGTGCAGTTCGTGTCATGGTTCTGGCGATATCTCTGCAAGCATCTGATGACTCACTCATCCAGATGTTTCTCTGGGTTTCTCCTCGGCATATCACCCGCAATCCAATGGCCAGGTGGAATGGGTGAATCATGTACTCACCAAAAACCTGCAACACTTCATCATCGAACACCACAGTGACTGGGTTGCCTTGTTGCCATGGGCTGAGTTCTCTTATAACAATCATGTCGGTGAGTCTTCTTCCAATTCTCCTTTCTTTGTGGTTTATGGATGTCACCCTATGACTCCGACTCCCTTGAACATTCCCTCCAGTAATCCTGCAGCCGAAAGTCTGGCTAGGGACTTCTCCAAGATCTGGTTCGAGACCAAGGCCTCCTTGGAACAGGCGTCCGCAAGAATGAAAAATCATGCAGACAGGAGGCGTCTAGATTCCCCTCCGTTTAAACCTGGGGACAAGGTGTGGCTCTGTTCTAGGCCCTTTTGCCTCAAAGTTTCTTCCTACAACTTTGCTCCTCAGCTTATCGGCCCATTTGAGGTGCATCAATGAGTAGTGTTGAGCGATACCGTCCGATACTTGAAAGTATTGGTATCGGATAGTATCGGCCGATACCCAAAAAGTATCGGATATCGCCGATACCGATACCCGATACCAATACAAGCCAATGGGACACCAAGTATCGGAAGGTATCCTGATGGTTCCCAGGGTCTGAAGGAGAGGAAACTCTCCTTAAGGCCCTGGGATCCATATTACTGTGTAAAATAAAGATTTAAAATAAAAAATATTGATATACTCACCTCTCCGGAGGCCCCTGGACATCACCGCTGGTAACCGGCAGCCTTCTTTGCTTAAAATGAGCGCGTTTAGGGCCTTCCATGACGTCACGGCTTTTGATTGGTTGTGTGCCGCTCATGTGACCGCCACGCGACCAATCACAAGCCGTGACGTCATTCTCAGGTCCTAAATTCCGAATTCTAGGAATTTAGGACCTCAGAATTACGTCACGGCTTGTGATTGGTCGCGTGGCGGTCACATGAGCGGCACGCGACCAATCAGAAGCCGTGACGTCATGGAAGGTGCTGAACGCGCTCATTTTAAGCAAAGCAGGCTGCCGGTTACTACCAGGGCACGTCAGAGGGTGAGTATATCCCTATTTTTTATTTTAATTCTTTATTTTTTACATGGATATGGATCCCAGGGCCTGAAGGAGAGTTTCCTCTCCTTCAGACCCTGGGAACCATACACTGGGAACTTCCGATTCCAATTCCCGATACCACAAAAGTATCGGATCTCGGTATCGGAATTCCGATACCGCAAGTATCGGCCGATACCCGATACTTGCAGTATCGGAATGCTCAACACTATCAATGAGGCATTCTACTGGCTGAAGTTGCCTCCCTCTTTGCGAGTCCACAACGCTTTTCACGTCTCTCTCCTTAAGCCTGTCATCCCCGGACGCTACTTCTGGGATTCTGGTACTCACCCTGCCCCTGTTTCTGTTGACATTGTTTTCGAGGTCAAGGCCATACTTGACATGAAACAGAGAGGAACAAGACACTCTTTTTGGTCAACTGGAAGGGTTTTGGTCCTGAGGAGCGGTCTTGGGAACTAAGAGAGAATATTTATGCTCTTCGTCTCATGCATAGGTTTCTGGCTGGCTTGAAAAGTTGTGTACGTAAGGCAGTGGGTATTGTAGTGCTCTGGCGGGTGGGTTTCATCTCACAGCTACAGGAAGATCAGGTTCCGGAGGTCTGCTGGTATGCCCTTGGTCCCCGCTGTCTGTCTTACCCTATCCACGCTCCTGCTAGGTCCCTTCGGGCTGTAGCATCCCCCCGGCATGTCTCCCTCAGCTCCTTCACTTCATGATTGCGGGGGAGCGAGCATAGGGTACACGCGCACTGCTGGCAAGTGATTTTAAAGGGCCAGCATAGCTTTTTCCTTGTAATCTCTCAGCCAATCGCTGAGAGATCTGTGTATATTTAAAGTCCTCACTTCCCTTGGGAGGTGCTTGGGCAATTTTGGTGCATAGTTCCAGTTGCTGTTCTCAGGTCCCATACCAGCATCTGTTTATTCTGTTTTGCCTTGCCTTGAGCTAATTCCTGGTATTCTCTCCTAGTGCCGTGGTTTGGCCTGCCTTCCACCTGCCTGCGGACCCTGGTGGTATCTCCAGGACCATTTGGTTGCCTTCTCCGGTTTCCTGAATCTCACGCTCCCTTCCATTTGTGTTTTCTCTTTGCCTCTTGGGTCTGACCCTCTGGTCTTGGAACTGCTGCATCAGAGCTACCTGGGTTGTGCTGGGACAATCCTTCTATAGGGGTTCGCTTGCTGGTACTCCCCTGGAGGAATTCGGAGTTGCGGTCCAGGGGGTTTTCTTTTGCAGGTTCTTCTGTAGTAAGGTCTAAATTAAGCCTTGCAATTTATCTCACGTCCTTGTCCGGCTGGATCCTAGTGTTCAGCTTCCACAGAGTCCTCTGTGGTCCTGTGTTTTCACCAACCTCATTTCGCCTGCATTGACATGACATGTGGTTCCCCACAGCCAGTTGTGCAGTTGAAGAATTGTGATGAGAGGGAAACAAGGGTAATTTGGGTGCCACCTCTGAGGATTGTACTGTGTGTGATGTTAAAGTGGAGGAAGAGGACCAGAGGCCACTTGATGCAGTGCTTGCCATCCACTGGAGCACATGCTCTTTCTGGCCCCCATCTACTAGGCTGTGTGGCTCCTAAAGAAAGCGAGTTTACCATGATACCATGAATAAGACCTGAATGGTCAAAACACGTCGGTTTGGACCACCAGGGCCCCATTTTTCATGTTGCATATAATCTAATTTTGGTTTTAAAATATGTCTCCAATAAATTGATATTTTAATGAAGATCCACGCTGGAAAATCTTCTCTCTTCACTTTTGGCTTTGGACTACGTCTCTGATCAGGGCAGCTCCGTGCGTGGACACATACTGGATTTTGTTTGAGACCGGTGAGCTGACTTAATTTTTTCCCCCTTTTACCCATACCTCTATTTACATATGGTTAATATAGATTAATTTAAGGCATCTGTGTTATTCTTTCAATTAAAGGACTTCCTTCTGGGTATTTTTTATACAATATCACTATGGGATTAGTAATGGGGGCATCTTATAGATGCCTCTCCATTACTAAACTCAAAGCTTGATGCCACCTGACAATACAAAGTTGAAATCAATCCCCCCAACTATCACTCCACTTGCCACCACACCAGGGCAAGTAGTAAGGGCCTGGCACAGCACCAGAATTGACACATCTAACAGATGCACCTCTTCTGGGGCAGATGCGGGGTGCTATTTTGAGTCTGTGGGGCAATAACCATGGCCCCTTACTAGCCTGAAAACACCAGTCCACAGCTGTCTGCAGTAGCTTGGCTGGTTGTCCAAAATGGGAGGAACCCACGCGGTTTCTTTAAATAAATTTATTTAAATAATTAAAAATTATGGCATAAGAACACCTCTATTCTTGATAACCAAACTTGCTAAAGTGGGTTGCAACCCGCAGCTGTCAGTTTTGCCTGGCTGGTTATTAAAAATACAGGGGTACCCCAAATAATTTTTTCCTTCAAATGTATTTATTTGCAATGCAGGCGGCGGCTGATGAATTCTCCCATCAGCTACCACTTGCTATCACTGTTAGCAGTTGATTACAAGTCACAACATTGTCCCCTGCTAGTGCTTATAGCTGTGCAAGCAGGGGGCAGTGATGTGAGCTGTCTTAAGCACTCAGCACCTAGGAAAAGTGTGAACAGTACCGCTGATTCCCAGGCACGTCACACTGATGACACACAGATATCATCCATGTGCCATCAGTGTGCACGTGTGTATGACGTTTAGCGGCCCATTCAGCTACCGCAAACACTGACCTCTGAAAGAGCCCTTATTGGAAACTCGATGATTTACCAAACTTTGGCTTACTTTTGCTGATTTTTATGTAAAATGCTCAGGAATCGAATACAAATACAAATTTGCAATGTTCGTGCCAAATTTAAGATTGGTGAATGTTTCCAGTGTGAGAAGCGCTTACAGTTTGAAGAGGGCAGCGGTGGTGGGCAATATGAGATATTTTTATGCAGAGGGAATTTTAATAACACTCTTATTTTTAAGGGCACTGTGTCGGGATGTACTGCAGAAGACCAGAGAAGAGGGAGGTTTGCAAAGACGAGCTGTGCCTGTGAAAATTCATCATGTCATATAGACAAGATGGTGGAGAAGACGAAGTGTTAGCACTCGACTAGTCACAGAGTTCGGAGGTGCATGTGAAAGGAACCAGCGATCCCACAGACAATAAGTATGCAAAAAATCAATGCACTCATCCAGTTCAGAAAAACAATTTTGCATGATGCAACAAACTTTGATAGAAACGAATAATCAATAAGGCACTGTATTGTGAACAAGGCCACTGTGTGGCCGAAACGTTAAAACTACCAAAATCACCTTCCGTTTCATCTGCATCACCGTATTCCAAATAAATATTCACTTCAACAAAGATGTCCTCATGAACTGCAGCCTGGGAACTTTTTCCCACGCTCCAGGTCATATGAGGACATCCACCAGGGGGCGCATCACCGCAACTGAAGGTAACTATAGGTCATTGACCTACATTTCCTTCATTCGCCGGGGTTTACAGGCACGAGCACAGCTGCATTATAGCAGAGCTCCTGCCTGTAAACTATTTTAACCCCTTCAGATGGATTTACCTCGTGGGACGTGACAGTTCATCAGAGGGTATGTATATTGTTGGTTTATTATTTTTCCAAGCGAGGGTCTTCAGGTGGATTGAGAGAGCAATAAAATATTAAAACAACCTGTGCATTTATTTCATTAAAATACTTTCTAATCATGTGTGTGTGTGTTTTTTAACCCTTTCATACAATTGGATTAATAATGGATAGGTGTCAGAATTGACGCCTCTCCATTATTAATCTGGCTTAATGTCACCTTACAATAGCAAGGTGGCATTAACCCTTCATTACCCCATATCCCACCGCTACATGGGAGTGGGAAGAGAGTGGCCAAGTGCCAGAATTGGCGCATCTTACAGATGTGCCTTTTCTGGGGTGGCTGGGGGCAGATGTTTTTAGCCACGGGGGGGCCAATAACCATGGACCCTCTCCTGGCTATTAATATCTGCCCTCAGTCACTGGCTTTACCACTCTGGCGGAGAAAATTGCGCGGGAGCCCACGCCAATTTTTTCCGCGATTTAACCCTTAAATTTAATAGCTACAGCGCCGAAATTTTGCACATACACACTACTAACATTAGTAGTGTGGAATATGCAAAAAAAAGGGGGATATGACATGGTTTACTGTATGTAAACCATGTCTCATATCATGTCGAGTTTAGGCAGGAGAAATGAAAAGCCGGCAATTGAATTACCGGCTTTTCAACATTATCGCGCTGAAGCAAATATTAAAAAAGTATGCTTCCCCATTGAATTGCATTGGGTTTCGTGTTTTGGCCGATCCTCGACCCCGACTTTTCAATAAGATCGGCCGATTTCACTCGACCCGACTTTTGAGAAAGTCGGGTTTCGTGAAACCCAACTCGATCTCAAAAAATGAAAAGTCGCTCAACCCTACTTTTGATTATATTTTTTTGTGAAAAAGGTAGCAATTCTAGTGGAAGTGGTCATCAGAGTTTGCTATCTAACCCATTGGAAGGGAAGAGGGGAGGTTCATTAGGGGTCCTGTTAATTTAGTCTCGGAACCATTCCTATGCTTTGGGGTGGGGAGGCGCAA
This sequence comes from Ranitomeya variabilis, assembly GCF_051348905.1. Classification (NCBI taxonomy): domain Eukaryota; kingdom Metazoa; phylum Chordata; class Amphibia; order Anura; family Dendrobatidae; genus Ranitomeya; species Ranitomeya variabilis. The sequence goes on along the minus strand of NC_135232.1, from coordinate 242,260,135 downwards.
TTGGCTTAATCTGCTTAGTGCACCAAAATACTTTGTCCCGACCCTGAGAGCTGGCATATGCTACAATGAAGGAGCAATCACAGAAGTAGGAGGATAATCAAGAAAGTTCCGTTTCTTTGAGGCCTATAGAGAGGGGCATAGTGAGGAGGAGCTGGTGATGATCCACAGTGTCAAATCCAGCAGAGAGATCCAAGAGAATTAAAAGAGAGTAGTCACCATTAGATTTAGCTGTTAATAAATCTTTAGACACTTTAGTAAGGTCAGTTTCAGTAGAGTGTAAAGAACAGAAACAGATTGTAAAAGGTCAAGAAGAAAGTTATCTGAGAGATTGGGAATTAGAGGAGAGTGGACCAAGAGTTCTAAGAATTTAGAAATCTAGGGGAGATTAGAGACAGGTCTTAAGCAGTGCAGTTCTGATCAAGAGATTTTTTTCATTAAATGGGTTATGACTAGTGATGAGCGAGTATACTCGTTGCTCGGGTTTTCCCGAGCATGCTCGAGTGATCTCCGAGTATTTGTTAGTGCTCGGAGATTTAGTTTTCATCGCCTCAGCTGCATAATTTATGGCTGCTGGACAGGCTGAATACATGTGGGGGTTAGTAAATATAAGTAAACTGACTGAACAGCAATCTAGTCTGAACTGGTGCATAACCAAAAAAGTCTTACATAGCAAATAGGTCAATGGCTGCACTCAACTGTAGTAAAGCAAAGAAATGTGCGATACATGAAATGTGAATGAATAGCTTAATGGCTTGTGAAATCTATGAAAAAACACATGAGATGCTTAGCACAAGATTTGGCCAAAAAATATGAGCCCATCCACCAAACGTCAAGGTAATCTCAAATCGGATGGGTACCTGACCTGACTGCCTAGTGTGAACACTTACCTATGGCTAATAACATGGTAAAGCCTGCATTTATAGGAAGGTCAGAACCAACTGTGTTTGGATGTAAACAACATGTGGGGGTTGCCAGGTTGCTAGGGAATCCCCACATGTATTCAGCCTGTCTAGCAGCTGTAAATTATGCAGCTGCGTGGACAAAAACTAAATCTCCGAGCACTAACAAATACTCGGAGACCACCCAAGGGTGCTTGGGAAAACCCGAGCAATGAGTATACTCGCTCATCACTAGTTATGACAGCATGTTTAAATGAGGAGGGAAAGATTTCAGAAGAAAGAGAAAAGTTAAATATTTTAATTATGTGGCTATACTGGGCAAGCCAAGGTGTGTGCCCAGTTCACCACTGAGGCAGATGCCAACTGCAGTCCCTTATGGTTTGGGGCTGCCACATTTTCTGTGTTAAGTTGGCATGTGGTATACATGGGAGCGCTATATGTAAATACATATGTGTGTAATATGCAGTGTGTGTGTATATGTGTGGATAACACATATGTGTCTAGCATCTACATTTATAAATACTGGCAGTGCACAGATATAAATGTGTCAGCAATTGCTCAACAATGAGTAAAATGATATTCATTCATCAGGTGAGTTTATTGCTAAAAATCATTCTTAGCAGCACATGACCCAGTGTAAACTGCAGTCGTGCTGCTAATATGATACTGTATGGGGACAAATCTAATAGTGACCGATCTGTGGTCATCTTCATCAGCCTGTATAAAGAGCCCAGTAAAGAAGCAGTGAACTACTTGAATATGGTCGATGACGCTTGTTTAATGGTCTAATCTCAGCTCAAATAAATGAAACTTAAATGTTTGTCTGTGATAGTGCAATATTTTAGCATTTGGGGTCCAACTTATAACATTTGGCCAGGGCCTCACTTTGAGTAAAATCGTCCCTGCCTGCCAACAGTCCATATTTTACAAGACTGTCCTGCAAACTTGATCACAAAAGAGATTAGGTTTATAATGAGTTGTAGTCAAAGAGATATTTACGAAAAGTGTGGAGGGCATTACTGAGTGAAAAGTTTTCATTGTCTTGAAATTTTCAAATATTGGCCATGGTATGTGTTTGTATTTAAGTTGCCAATATTTCCATAGAAGTATTATTATTATTACTATTATTAATAATAAAATATATCTGGAAGCCTGTCTTATATACTCAAAAATAATGAAATATTGGTACACTGATCAGATCGCACCAAATACACGTGTATAGCCAGCTTTAGGCTGTACTCACACATCCATTTACGTATTTTACATCCATGATAAACGGGACATTATTCTTTTATGTGACACCGTTTATGTCTAAATTTGATCCACAAATTGGATGAGAATAGCTTTGCTTTCTATTGCATTTGCAGGATACTTTGAAATTCTGAACAATGGCATATAAGATGAAGGTATCCACAGATTTTCAGTTTGGAGATGAATTTGTGTTTGTCCTCCTTCATGGCTGAATGTACAGTATAGTGAACTTTGCAGGTATAGCACTTTGCACTGTAACCTTGCCAGCTGTTTGCCTGGAATTATCATCTCTCCTAATCAGGGAACATTGCTTGTTTAACCAATGACACAAGTGATTCTGCATTTCAAAGACAAGCACTTGTTATAAGTAGAGAGGAGTTTTTGGTATGTAAATCAAGTAAACTCTCCAGGTCCCTTTTGCCCACTCCCACTGCTGTAAATTACAGGTTCTTTTACCTTTGTAGTGTTACAAATGTTAAATAGGGAATGTGAACATTAAAGCCTGTACTGCTTTGGTTTCACAATTGCAAACCTACAATAAATAAGGTGGACACTTTTCCTGGCATATTACTCTACTATTCTCCTACATAGGTTTTCTGTTAAGGCCCCGTCTCACACAGCGATGCTGCAGCGATACAGACAACGATGCTGATCGCTGCAGCGTCGCTGTGTGGTCGCTGTGTGGTCGCTGGGGAGCTGTCACACAGACAGCTCTCTCCAGCGACCAACGATCAGGGGAACGACTTCGGCATCGTTGAAACTGTCTTCAACGATGCCGAAGTCCCCCTGCAGCACCCGGGTAACCAGGGTAAACATCGGGTTACTAAGCGCAGGGCCGCGCTTAGTAACCCGATGTTTACCCTGGTTACCAGCGTAAATGTAAAAAAAAAACAAACAGTACATACTCACCATCTGTTGCCCGTCAGGTCCCTTGCCGTCTGCTTCCTGCACTGACTGAGCCGCCGTACAGTGAGAGCAGAGTGCAGCGGTGACGTCACTGCTGCGCTCTCACTTTACGGCGGCTCAGTCAGAGCAGGAAGCAGACGCCAAGGGACCTGACGGGCAACAGATGGTGAGTATGTAGTGTTTGGTTTTTTTTACATTTACGCTGGTAACCAGGGTAAACATCGGGTTACTAAGCGCGGCCCTGTGCTTAGTAACCCGATGTTTACCCTGGTTACCAGTGAAGACATCGCTGGATCGGTGTCACACACACCGATTCAGCGATGTCAGCGGGACCTCAACGACCAAAAAAAGGTCCAGGCCATTCTGACACGACCAGCGATCTCGCAGCAGGGGCCTGATCGCTGGTACGTGTCACACATAGCGAGATCGCTACTGAGGTCGCTGTTGCGTCACAAAACTTGTGACTCAGCAGCGATCTCGCTAGCGATCTCGCTATGTGAGATGGGGCCTTTAGAGTAAAATCAAAGCTACAGTTTGTGCCTTAGATCCATACACTGAAGATCTATAGAACACGCAACAGACTGCTTATACTGCATTTTTTTATCGTTCATATCTTCTTTTTTCAATAATCATTGTTAAAATGGATGTTATATTATGATATAATATATGTTATGTTATTATGCTCAATTTGCAAAATACTTGATATTCAGAAATTGACGATTCTGGCTTCATCCACAGGACGTGATTGTCTGCCAAAATGTAATTTTCTGACATTCCGCTACATAGGTGGTATGGTCAGACTTGAATGGGTAATTTTGATCTGTGATTCCAATAAAAAATGGACATGACTTCATGACACACAGTCCGCAAAAACATGAAAATCATGAATAAAATAAAAGCAATTCACAGAATGAATACTCATTCTGAGACTAAAAGTTTGGATTTTAGGCAGTTTTATTTTGATGCCAAAGTCATTATTTCTTATGTGCCACTTTTACTCTATTTTTTTCAGCCCTCGTCATTTTCTAGGTTTGTTCAACAATGTGGACGTGGATGTTTTTAATATGCAGATGTTTTTGCTAATTCATTATTTAATAATTTCCAAAATACCAAAGCATTTTTCCGGTAGTATACCCTAGTATCCTAGCAGAAAACCAAATATGTCTTTTTTTCGTTGGCAATTGAAGACTAACATGCAACATTGTAAAGAGAACCTGTCATCAGGGTTATGCATATTAAAGTAAAGGTATGGCCATAATACCGCTAGTACACTGATTTAATACATACATTAAACCGTCTTTAGTGAAGAAATCTGCAGTTTTTTTTTTTTGTTTTTTTAAATCATCAATAGAAGTTTTGGTCTCAGTGAATTAAAGCAGGACTGTGGGGCAGGACTGTGGGTAGGGTCTCAGGCTCTGCCATGGCCCCTCTGCTGCCTCTGGTGTCTTTATCCTCTTCCTTATTTTAATTTTGCGCCTACGCAGTACTAGTTGCTGGCGGTGCTTGACCGATTGACCTCCAGTGGTCTTCAGTAAAATGGAGACGGTGGCGGCGCATGCACAGATTTAGATCTCGGCTTGTCATTAAGAAAATATCTTAACCTGCGCATACGCTGGCGCCGTCACCATTTTCCTGAGGACTGCTAGGAGATCAATTTACGTAAGTGTCGCCCGTGACTAGGACATTTTGTAGTAAAACATTACCTGCAACATGATTGTGCTCATCAGTACGATTATGGCGATACCAAAGATGACCAGTTTTTTTATTTTAGTGGTGAAAAAAAACAGAATTTGGGGAGTTCTGTTGCCATTTTCAGAGACCCTTAACCGATTACTTGCCAAATTAGAAATTATCATTTTACGGATTTTTCAGAAAAGGGCGTCCCAATATTCAATTAAAAATGACAATGACATGATTTCCTATTTTGAAAACATTCATTTTACAAACACAACACAAAAAAATGGACCTAATTATAAAAATTATAAAATCTTAGTTGCTAGAAGCAAAAGATTAGGCATCCCAAAAAAAGGACATTTGTAGATAATGGGTTAACATTTTTTATTTTATGGTCAATGGGCTTATTTTTTGTGGTATGAGGCAATGTTTGTATTGTTACCATTTTGGTATAGATGTGATGTTTTGATTGCTTGTTACAGCATTTTTGGTGGAATTCCAGTGACCTAAAAAACGTAATTTTGGCATTCTTGATTTTTTTTTGCGTTTACTGATTGGGTTATTTATTTTTATAATTTGATAGATCAGATTTTTCTGAATGTGGTGATACCACATATATTTATATTTTTTCATATCTTTATTTTTATTGGGGCAAAAGGGGTATTATTTGAACTTTTATGTTTGTTTTATTTCTTTCAAAACTTTTCTTTTACTTTTCTCTGTTCTTGTAGTCCTTTTAGGGAACTTAATGCTGCGATCATCTGTCTGATCGCTTGACTTATATACAGTGGCACTACAATATCGATGCATAAAGTGAAAATCATTGTCTTCTTTGAAGCCCAGCCGTAGACAGGGTTTCAAGGAGCTCTGTAATGACAAGCATGGGGGTCTTCAGACCCATGGCTGTCATACTGAAGCATCGGGTCATGGGTGCGCTGATGAACGCATGGAATAACGTGCCCACATGCCAGCGAGTGTTAAATATCATTGTGAGAATATGACAGCAGCATCTAGCAGGTCAACAATCGTTGGTGGTGCTCCTCTACACCTGTGATTCTTAGAGGCAGCCACAGCCATGGTTTGCTGGGTATGGGGCTCTATTCACCAGCTTCTGACTTGTAGCATACATGTGCGGCGAATGTTGTAAAGGGGTTAAAACATCCAGGTTGCAGACAGCGCCGGACTGGAGCACCTTGGACCCATCAGAGAAAATTATTCTTGGGGCCCACTATGGAGCTACATAGAAATAAATACAAGACCACCAACTGTGCGGTAAAATGCGCTAATATCAGGGTATAATATAGGGTAGTACACGTCTTAATTATGTTGCAGGAGTTGGGGTAGCCCCCTCATAGAATATAAAGTAGACCCTCATAGAATATAAAGTAGCCAACTCATAGAATATAAAGTAGCCCCCTCAAAGGGTACAATACAGCCCCCTCATAGTATAAAAAGTAGCCCCCTCATATAGTATAATGTAGCCCCCTCACAGAATATAATGCAGCCCTCATATAGTATAATGCAACCCTCTCATAAGGTATAATGCAGCCCCCACATAGAATATAATGTAGCTCCCTCATAGGGTATAATGCAGCCCCCTTCATATAGTATAATACAGCCTCTCCCCAAAATATAATGTAGCCCCCTCAGAGTATAATTCAGCCCCTCCATAGAATATAATGCAGCCTCCCTCATATTATTATTATTTATTTATATAGCACCATTGATACCATGGTGCTGTACATGAGAAGGGTTTACATACAAATTACAGATATCACTTACAGTAAACATACTAACAATCAGAGACTGATACAGAGGGGAGAGGACCCTGCCCTTGCGGGCCTACATTCTGCAGGATGGAGGGGAAGGAGACAGTAGGTTGGGGGGTTGCAGCAGCTCTGGTGTTGGTGAGGCGGTAGCTCCGGTAGTGCTGAGGAGACAGCAGGGTCAGTGCAGGCTGTAAGCTTTCCTGAAGAGGTGGGTTTTCAGGTTCCGTCTGAAGGATCCGAATGTGGTTGATAGTCGGACGTGTTGGGGCAAAGAATTCCAGAGGATGTGGGATATTTGGGAGAAGTCTTGGAGATAGTTGGGTGAGGGGCAAATAAGTGTGGAGGAGAGAAGGAGGTCTTGGGAGGACCAGAGATTTCGTAAGGGGAGATATCGGGAGATTAGTTCAGAGATATATGGAGGAGACAGGTTATGGATGCTTTGTAGGTCAGTATTAGTAATTTGAACTGGATATGCTGAAAGAATGGGAGCCAGTGAAGAGATTTGCAGAGGGGAGAAGCGGAGGAGTAGCGAGGAGAGAGATGAATTAGTAGGGCAGCAGAGTAAAGGATGGACTGGAGAGGTGCAAGGGTGTTAGCAGGGAGACCACAGAAAAGGATGTTGCAGAAGACGAGGCGGGAGATGATGAGGGCATGCACAACCATTTTAGTAGATTGAGGGTTGAGGAAGGGACAGATTCTGGAGATATTTTTGAGCTGGAGGCAACAGGAGGTGGAAAGAGCTTGGATGTCCGGTTTGAAGGACAGGGCAGAGTAAAGGGTTACTCCGAGGCAGCGAACATCCGGTACGGGAGAAAGCGTGATGTTGTTAATTGCGATAGATAGGTCAGGTAAGGAAGATCTGTGAGATGGAGGAAAGATGATGAGTTCAGATTTGTCCACATTAAGTTTGAGGAAGCGAGAGGAGAAGAAGTAAGATATGGCTGATAGACATTCCAGGATTCTGCATAGCAGAGAGGGTCATCTGGGTCAGAGAGGTAGATCTAAGTGTCATCAGCGTAAAGGGAGTACTGGAATCCATGGGAATTTGAGTTGTACCAGGCCAAGTGTATAGATTGAGAAGAGTAAGGGTCCTAGAACAGAGCCTTGAGGGACTTCAACAGAGAGAGGGTGGGATGAGGAGGTAGTGTGGGAGTGGGAGATGCTGAATGTGGAGTTGGAAAGATATGAGGAAATCCAGGATAGGGCGAGGTCTTTGATGCCAAAGGAGGAGAGGATCTGTAGTAGGAGACAGTGGTCAACTGTGTCAAAAGCAGAGGACAGGTCTAGAAGGAGGAGTATAGAGTATTGTCCATTAGCTTTGGCTGTGAGTAAGTTTATTAATTTTGGTCAGGGTTGTTTCAGTGGAGTGATGGGGGCAGAAACCAGATTGTAGATTGTCAAAGAGCAAGTTAGATGAGAGGTGGAAGGAAAGTTCAGCGTGGACGTGCTGCTGCAGGAGTTTGGAAGCTAATGGGAGCAGCAATATTGGGCAATAGCTGGACATAGCGGTTGGGTCGAGGATTGGCTTTTTAAGGATAGGCGTGATTGTGGCATGTTTGAAAGAAGGGAAGATACCAGAAGTTAGTGATAGGTTGAAGAGGTGGGTTAGGGATGGGATAAGAGTGGTGGTGAGGTTGGGGAGGAGGTGGAATGGGAAGGGGTCGAGCGCACAGGTGGTGAGGTGCGATTTGCAGAGGAGACAATTAAGTTCCCCTTCAGTGATGTTGGATAGGAAGGTTATGGGGTTTGGGCATTGGTCTGGTATACAAAGGGGTTGTGGTGGTTGAACAATGAAGACTAGCCTTATTTGCTCGACCTTATTTTTAAAGTGTGTGGCAAAGTCCTCAGTAGAGATGGGGGAGGTTGGAGGGGGGAGTGGTGGGTGGAGGAGGGAGTTAAAAGTTTTGAATAACTGTTTGGGGTTGTAGAATAGGGAAGATATGAGGGTAGTAAAGTATCCCTGTTTAGCAGAGGTGAGGGAAGATTTGAAAGCGAGTGCTGCCTGTTTGAATGCAGTGAAGTCGTCTTGCGAATTTTTTTTCTTCCAACACCGCACTGCAACCCTGGACACTTGCCAAAGCTTTTTAGTGGTGTTAATGTTCAAGGGTTAGCTGTTGATTAGTGTTGAGCGATACCGTCCGATACTTGAAAGTATCGGTATCAGATAGTATCGGCCGATACCCGAAAAGTATCGGATATCGCCGATACCGATACCCGATACCAATACAAGTCAATGGGACACCAAGTATCGGAAGGTATCCTGATGGTTCCCAGGGTCTGAAGGAGAGGAAACTCCCCTTCAGGCCCTGGGATTCATATTAATGTGTAAAATAAAGAATAAAAATAAAAAATATTGATATACTCACCCTCTGACGCGCCCTGGTTGTAACCGCCAGCCTCCGTTCATAAGAATGAGCGCTTGAAAGTCCTTAGATGACGTCGCGGCCTGTGATTGGTCGCGGAGCGGTCACGTGACCGCAACGCGACCAATCACAGGCCGCGACGTCATCTAAGGACTTTCAAGCGCTCATTCTTATGAACGGAGGCTGGCGGTTACATTGGTAAGGTCCAGGCTGCGTCGGAGAGGTGAGTATATCAATATTTTTTATTTTTATTCTTTATTTTACACATTAATATCGATCCCGATACCGATTCCCGATATCACAAAAGTATCGGATCTCGGTATCGGAATTCCGATACAGCAAATATCGGCCGATACCCGATACTTGTGGTATCGGAATGCTCAACACTACTGTTGATACGTTGCACTCTGCCATGAATGAGAGGCGACGGCGTCAACAGCTGATGCGAGAGTGGCATTGTAGAAAGCAGTGGCACAGTGTGTCATGGAGTGAGGATATGGATGCCAGTGGTAGAGTCAGAGAGTGTGTGGGTGTCTAGGTGTGTGAGGTTTCTGAGGGGGTGCGCATGTTGCTGGACTTGGGTGACAGGTGAGGAGGACAGGGATGAGAAAGTGAGTAGGATGGTGGTCAGATAGAGGGAGAGGGGAGGTTGTGAAGTTAGATAGAGAGCAGAGACAGGTGAAAATCAGGTCTAAATGTATGTCCGTCTGTGTGGGTTGCTGAGGAGGACCACTGAGTAAGTTCAAAAGACGACGTAAGAGACAGGAGTTTTGGAGTTTGGTGTCCTCCGAGTAGGTGGTACAGCCAGCTCTCAAGCAATTTGGGTGCACTTTCCAAAACCCTCTTTCTTATGTCCTTTCCTGGCCATCTCTCTGCGCTGGCTTCACCTCCCCTGCCCTGCTCCTGCCCTGCGCCTGTCACACAGTGTCCCAAGCCAGCAGCCTCGGATCTTGTCGGGCGGTGAGCTCTGAGTCCCCCTGGATCCTATATGGTGGCCTTTTCAGCTAATGTGTGCAGATGTGGCTGTGCTTCTTGCAAAAGCCACAGCCTCCGGTTATCTAGCTGAGTCCTTAGTTTCTCCGCTAGAATGGGGCCGGTCCCCTGACTGTGGCCTTGTCCCTCCACCTGACTCTGGTCAGCGTGAATACTAGCCCCACGGGTGGACTTCTCACTACCCATGCCTCTAGGACCCCTTCCTTCTCTTTCTTCAGTCGTTTCACTTTCCTTCAGCTTTGTCCCTCTCTAACTCCTTCTGGCATGGAGCTCCTTCTCAGCACATCTGCTTCTTTTCACTTCCTCTCACTTAATAACTTTTCTAGATCTTTCTTGACTCCCTCTACTGTTTCCATGACATCTCTGCTTTCTTCACCCACACCCTCTACCTATTAACCCTCTCCAGACTGGGATGAGGCCGTCCTCACTTAGGGTACGCCCAGGTGCCCTGACTGAATTGTCTAGTGTTGGATGCAGGTGTAGGGTTCTGTGCCATGCCTCCTCCTTACCTGAGAGCGGAATACCACACCTCTGGATGAGGTACAGTATCTCTGTGGCGACTGGACCCCAGGGGCACCACACTTACTGTTCCCTTCTGGTCTCTTCTGGTTTATTCCTGGTATATTACTACAGCACACTTATAGAACCACACATAGAAGCCACACGCAGACCTCGGTCACCAGACCTATGTCTACACATTTATACATCTATTATTAGACCAGGTGTGGGCGGGCAGGAAGGAAGAGCCACAGGTCAGGGGATCACAGCAGGGGGTAATTAAGACACAAGAGCTAATGTGGATGTATTACCTGCTAGACAGCAGGGAAGGCAGACAGGCCTGAATAGACAGATATACCGGTGTGAATTAAGATATCAAAGGATTACAGGAAATTACAACTAAGAAAACATACTGGGAAAGTCTGATACACAAGTGTGAATTCAGTAGGAAAAGAGATAGATTGATGAGAAACAGGGATCAATTAATATGACAGATATTGGAATCAATTAAAATATAGTGGTGCTGGTGTATACAGTCATGGCCAAAAGTATTCTGTCAGATAATACTGTCAGATAATACTGCAATACTGTCAGATAATGCTCAGTTTCTTCCTGAAAATGATTGCAAACACAAATTCTTTGTTATTATTATCTTCATTTAATTTGTCTTAAATGAAAAAAACACAAAAAGAATTGTTCTAAAGCCAAATTGGATATAATTCCACACCAAACATAAAAAAGGGGGTGGACAAAAGTATTGGCACTGTTTGAAAAATCATGTGATGCTTCTCTAATTTGTGTAATTAACAGCACATGTAACTTACCTGTGGCACCTAACAGGTGTTGGCAATAACTAAATCACACTTGCAGCCAGTTGACATGGATTAAAGTTGACTCAACCTCTGTCCTGTGTCCTTGTGTGTACCACACTGAGCATGGAGAAAAGAAAGAAGACCAAAGAACTGTCTGAGGACTTGAGAAGCCAAATTGTGAGGAAGCATGAGCAATCTCAAGGCTACAAGTCCATCTCCAAAGACCTGAATGTTCCTGTGTCTACCGTGCGCAGTGTCATCAAGAAGTTTAAAGCTCATGGCACTGTGGCTAACCTCCCTAGATGTGGACGGAAAAGAAAAGTTGACAAGAGATTTCAACGCAAAATTGTGCGGATGTTGGATAAAGAACCTCGACTAACATCCAAACAAGTTCAAAATGCCCTGCAGTCCGAGGGTACAACAGTGTCAACCCCTACTATCCATCGGCGTCTGAATGAAAAGGGACTGTATGGTAGGAGACCCAGGAAGACCCCACTTCTTACCCTGAGACATAAAAAAGCCAGGCTGGAATTTGCCAAAACTTACCTGAAAAAGCATAAAATGTTTTCGAAGTATGTTCTCTGGTCAGATGAGACAAAAGTGGAGCTTTTTGGGCAAAGGCATCAACATAGAGTTTACAGGAGAAAAAAAAGAGGCATTCAAAGAAAAGAACACGGTCCCTACAGTCAAACATGGTGGAGGTTCACTGATTTTTTGGGTTGCTTTGCTGCCTCTGGCACTGGACTGCTTGACCGTGTGCATGGCATTATGAAGTCTGAAGACTACCAACAAATTTTGCAGCATAATGTAGGGTCCAGTGTGAGAAAGCTGGGTTTCCCTCAGAGGTCATGGGTCTTCCAGCAGGACAATGACCCAAAACACACTTCAAAAAGCACTAGAAAATGGTTTGAGAGAAAGCACTGGAGAGACTTCTAAGGTGGCCAGCAATGAATCCAGACCTGAATCCCATAGAACACATGCGGAGAGATCTAAAAATGGCAGTTTGAAGAAGGCACCCTTCAAATATCAGGGACCTGGAGCAGTTTGCCAAAGAAGAATGGTCTAAAATTCCAGCAGAGCATTGTAAGAAACTCATTGATGGTTACAGGAAGCGGTTGGTCGCAGTTATTTTGGCTAAAGGTTGTGCAACCAAGTATTAGGCTGAGGGTGCCAATACTTTTGTCTGGCCCATTTTTGGAGTTTTGTGTGAAATGATCAATGTTTTGCTTTTTGCTTCATTCTCTTTTGTGGTTTTTCATTTAAGACAAATTAAATGAAGATAATACCAAAGAATTTGTGTTTGCAATCATTTTCAGGAAGAACTGAGTATTATCTGACAGAATTGCAGGGGTGTGAATACTTTTGGCCATGACTGTATAGGTTTATAACTGCTGCAAGTCAAGAAAGCCACCACAAAGGGATCAGAAATAATATACCGTAGATAGTTAGAATAGACTCGCGTTGAAAAACCAAAGTATGGGAGAAAAAAATTACTAATCTTAGAACGTTGCTGTAAAGAGATATAGATACTGTATGTTATACAAAGGTTCACTTGATGCATGTACTAGATATATAATCCACAATTTTCTACCCATCTTACTAATCCAAAATTTTTTTTACAGCCTCTCTCCACAGCTTCTCATGGGCATAGTGCAATAATACTGACATTGGAGACTGCTTCTATTTGCCACAAACCGTTGTTCTCTTTTCTGAGCCAATAGGTACAGTGCAAGCATTGATAAGTGTGGATTATATATCTAGTACATGCATCAAAGTGAATCTTTGTATAACATCTATATCTCTTTACAGCAACGTTCTAAGATTAGTAAATTTTATTCAGTCGCCATGACAGCACAACGAGAGAGGGGATCCGCCCTTCAGGTACAGGAAACCTACAGACATAAAAGGGTGGTACCTCTCTCCCGCATCAGTTGGTTTCCTGTCCCTGACAGTGGAACCTCTTCAGACAGGCCTTGTGAAGAAGGTCGAAGATATGAAGAAATCCCACTCCTGACAGGCCGATGCAGGTAGCGGGGGTCCCCTACCTCGGCCTGATCAGGAGGCCGGAAGCACCACATGGCAGGGGGACTGCTTGTGTAGGTGGCAGCAGGAGGAAGCAGCCTTAGGCGAATAGGCTGGCTTCTATGGTGTCCGCAGCCGTACCTGCTGAGTAGGGGTCTGTGGTGGCTTGGTGCTGCGTCTGCCGGGTCCTCTGGGGTCTGTCCGTGCCTTGCGGTGGGGGTCTGTGTCGGTCCGGGGGGGCTGCTGCTATCCTGGTTCGCGTGTCTGCTTGCGGGCCGCTGCTGCATCCGGAAGGGGCGTGTCCGGATGACGTGGCGAGCGGTGCGGCCTGATGACGCGGCCGGGCATGCGCAGTAGCGCCCTTTTTCCGGACGATGGCGGCGCCCAGTGTTTGGGGCGGGCCTGGCTTCGGAGGAGGGTCCGACGGTCTCACGGCGGGCAGAGGCAGCGTGGCACGGAGCAGAGGCGGACCCTATCGGTATTTATACCGTAATAGGCACCTGGAGTTCCCTGCTGACCCCCATCCGGGGGCGGTACCCTGGGGGTCTTATTTAAAGCTGCACACGTGGGCTGCTGAGTGTTCCTGATTCATTCCATAATGGAGTCGCCGGAAGGAACTCAGAGCAGCCAGCAGCAGCAGCAGCCGCTTCAGCAGTCAGAAAAGCCTCGAAGGAGCTCCCAGCGTCGGTCTAGTGGCAGTAGCCGCGCTGGTGGAGCTAAAGGGGCCCAGATATCAAGACCAAAGTCCTCAAGCCGTAAGGAATTGCCGGCTACGAAGGACCCCCCATCTACGGTACTACTCATTGCTGGCTGGGTAAGTGATCTTTGTGAAAGTTCACTTATTGATTGATTGTTCCCCTTATATTCCCTCTCTCCTTACTAGGGGAGGAAGTGTTTAACTAAGGCCAAACATAGGCAGTGTGCCGAATGTGCAGAGCCGCTTCCGGATGGGCATTTAAAAAGGTTGTGCAGATCCTGTATACAACAATTACTAGAGGAAGAGGCTCCGGATCTGACCTCTACAATAAGAGAGATGGTTAGACAAGAAGTCAGAAGTTCTGTGAGATCCAGGTCTCGTGTATCGGAAGTTAAAAAGTCATCCCCTGTATCAGAGGTGTTTTCGGACTCAGGTGAACTGAGCTCAGGGTCCCTCCCGTCTTCTTCCTCCTCTGAGGAATTGGAGTCTAGTCGGGCCTGTTTGTCCCTTGATAGAGTTAACCATCTGATTAAAGCAGTTAACAGTACAATGGGGATAGAGGACACCCAGTCGGAATGCTCTATTCAGGACGTTATGTTCAAGGGTATAGAGCGGAAATCCCGAAGGGCCTTTCCAGTGGTCGACAAGATTAAAATGCTAATTTCAAGGGAGTGGAAGAAACCCGAGAGGAAGGCATCACTTCCACCTGCATTTAAAAGAAGATATCCCTTCGAGGAGGAGGCTTCATCCTCATGGGATAAAGTCCCGAAGCTAGATGCGGCAGTCGCCAAAGCGTGCAAAAAAAATCTCTCCCCTTTGACGACTTGGGGAACCTAAAGGACCCATTAGACAGGAAAGCTGATATCTTCCTTAAAGGAGCCTGGGAGACTTCGGCTGGATCCTTGAGACCAGCTATAGCGGCCACCTGTACAGCTCGGTCCTTGATGGTGTGGTTAGGTCACCTTGAAGATCAGCTCAGGGATAAAGTCCCCAGAACTGAAATATTAGCCTCTATGCCTATAATCCAGGATGCTGCAGCTTTCCTTTCGGACGCATCAGCAGACTCGCTATGGATAAAATGCTGGCCAGGGGACTTACAAGCCAGAACAAAGTTGTGTAGCATTCCCTGTGAAGGAGCTCATTTATTCGGACCTGTCCTAGATGAGCTATTGGAAAAAGCAGGAGATAATAAAAAATGCTTCCCTTTCCTAGGAAGACCCTTTTACAGACGGGACTACAATAGAGGATGGTCTAACCGCAGAAAGCCAAATAGAGATTCTAACAGGGAATCTACCAGATACGACAGCAACAGAAGAAGGGGTAAAGGATTTATGTTTAATCCTTCACGAGATTTTAAGAAACCACAATGACTGGCGGACCAGGTGGGGGGTAGGCTTTCGGCCTTCTACCTGACCTGGGTACAGATCACGAACAGTCCATGGATTCTAGGCATTGTGGAAAAGGGCCTAAGGTTCGATTTCCACCATATTCCTCGGGACAAGTTTAAGTTGACACCTGTTCGTTCCTCCTCTACAGAGCAGTTGGCGCTGGAGTCAGAGGTCCGGGAACTTCAACAGAAGAAGGTTCTGATCAGAGTCCCTACGGAGGAGGAAGGTAGGGGGTTCTATTCCCCTCTATTCCTGATCAAAAAGCCTGACGGTTCATATCGCACCATTATTAATTTGAAAGGCCTGAACAATTTTTTGTTGGTTCCGTCCTTCAAGATGGAATCGGTTAAAACGGCAATAAAATTACTCTTTAGCCATTGTTTTATGGTCGTCTTAGACCTCAAAGATGCCTACTACCATGTTCCAATACATGTAGATCATCAAAAATTTCTTAGGGTGGCGGTTTCACTTGCCGGCACGGTAGAGCATTTTCAATATCAGGCCCTTCCCTTCGGAGTCGCAGTCGCACCCCGGGTGTTCTCAAAAATTATGGTGGAAGTTATGGCACACCTGCATGAACAAGACATATTAATAATTCCATACCTTGATGATTACTAATTGTGGGTCATTCAGAATCACATTGCAAGGACCAGCTAGAGAAGGTGATGGGAGCATTGCACAGGCTAGGTTGGATTATCAACCTTAAAAAATCGCGTCTAGAGCCCCTAAAATCACAAGAGTTCCTGGGGTTTATTATAGACTCTAGTCGGCAGGAATGTCACCTGCCGGATGCAAAAGTAGCTAAGATTCAACGGCTAGTCACCAGGGCAATCGGCAATCCCTTAGTGTCTGTAAGAAGTGCAATGTCTCTCATGGGTTCCCTCACATCTTGTATCCCGGCGGTTCTCTGGGCTCAGTTCCACACCAGAACACTACAATGGGACGTCTTACACAATTCCTGTCGTCTAGGAGCTCACCTTGACAGTAAATTTTCACTTTCTGCGGAAACTACGCATTCACTTGTTTGGTGGACACACGCTTCAAATCTACGTAGGGGGGTCCCTTGGACAAATCATGTATCTAGAGTATTAACTACGGATGCTAGCCCTAAGGGATGGGGGGCTCACTTAGGGGAGGATTGGGTTCAGGGGCTATGGTCTCAGTCTGAGCAGGACTCATCCTCCAATCTGAAAGAGCTATTGGTCATAGAACACGCCTTGAATAGGTTCCTTATACCCCTACAGGGTCGACACGTCAGGCTGTTATCGGACAACCGGGTAACCGTGGCCTACATTAATCGTCAAGGAGGTACACGATCCAGTTCATTAATGAAGGTCGCAAATCATATTTTTCAGGTGGCCGAAGAACATCTTCTCTCTCTAACGGCTCTTCATATAAAGGGAAGTCTCAATACCAAAGCCGACTATCTAAGCCGCAACAAGCTCAAACAGGGAGAATGGTCGCTAAATCCAGCCATCTTCAAGCAGATCATACAAATAT
This sequence comes from Ranitomeya variabilis, assembly GCF_051348905.1. Taxonomy (NCBI): domain Eukaryota; kingdom Metazoa; phylum Chordata; class Amphibia; order Anura; family Dendrobatidae; genus Ranitomeya; species Ranitomeya variabilis. The sequence continues at coordinate 242,243,363 of NC_135232.1, read as the reverse complement.
GGGGTTGTCCAGAAATAGACCTTTTTGCCAGCAGTGGGAACAAAAAATTACACCAGTTCTGCTCCCTAAATCCAAGAGACAACCCATATGCAGTGGACGCTCTTCTGATATCATGGCACTTCAGTCTCGCATATGCCTTTCCCCCTCTAAACCTAATCCCAATAGTCCTGGGGAAGATTCGGGAGGACAGGGCCCGGGTAATCTTGATAGCCCCATTCTGGCCCAAAAGATCGTGGTTCCCTTGGCTGAGGAAGATGTCTGTCTGCCAACCATGGATTCTTCCAGAATTGCCAGATCTGCTCTCCCAAGGCCCAATCCTCCATCCTCGAGTAGCCAACTTACATCTAGCGGCATGGAATTTGAGAGGTCTTTACTAAGGGGGAAGGGATTCTCTCAGGATTTAATAAATACACACCTTAAAAGTAGAAAACCCTCTACAACAAACATCTATGTTAGGGTGTGGAGAAATTTTCTTTCAAGTTCAGGGGCTCAAATTGACCAGAAACCAAGTATAAACCAGATTCTTGAATTTTTACAAAAGGGTCTAGAGATGGGATTGGCCACAAGTACTCTCAGAGTTCAAGTGTCGGCTCTGGGGGCGCTATACAATTTTAACTTAGCCAGCAATCACTGGATATCTAGGTTTTTCAAGGCAGTCACTAGGTCCAGACCAATCATTAAACAAAAGTTAGTTCCATGGGACCTAAATCTTGTACTCTCAGCCTTAACGCAAGCCCCATTCGAGCCTATTGATACTATCCCTGTAAAAATCCTTTCAATCAAAACAGCCCTCTTGGTTGCACTCACATCTGCAAGAAGGGTTAAGGTACCGTTACACTAAACGATTTACCAATGATCACGACCAGCGATACGACCTGGCCGTGATCATTGGTAAGTCGTTGTGTGGTCGCTGGAGAGCTGTCACACAGACAGCTCTCCAGCGACCAACTATGCCGAAGTCCCCGGGTAACCAGGGTAAACATCAGGTTACTAAGCGCAGGGCCGCGCTTAGTAACCTGATGTTTACCCTGGTTACTAGTGCTAATGTAAAAAAAAACAAACACTACATACTTACATTCCGGTGTCTGTCCCCCGGCGCTGTGCTTTCCTGCACTGACTGTGAGCGCCGGCCGGAAAGCAGAGCGGTGACGTCACCGCTGTAATCTGCTTTACGGCTGGCCGGCGCTGACAGTGCAGGAAAGCACAGCGCCGGGGGACAGACACCGGAATGTAAGTATGTAGTGTTTGGTTTTTTTTACATTTACACTGGTAACCAGGGTAAACATCGGGTTACTAAGCGCGGCCCTGCGCTTAGTAACCCGATGTTTACCCTGGTTACCAGTGAAGACATCGCTGAATCGGCGTTACACACGCCGATTCAGCGATGTCTGCGGGAGCCCAGCGACGAAATAAAGTTCTGGACTTTCTGCTCCGACCAACGATGGCACAGCAGGATCCTGATCGCTGCTGCGTGTCAAACTCAACGATATCGCAATCCAGGACGCTGCAACGTCACAGATCGCTAGCGATATCGTTCAGTGTGAAGGTACCTTAAGTGATCTGCAGGCACTTTCCAGACATCCACCATACATGCAGTTTAGGGAGGATAGAGTAATCATGAAACCTGATCCCCTTTATCTTCCAAAAGTTGCTTCAAAATTCCATAGATTACAAGAGGTAGTCCTACCTTCATTTTGCTCTAATCCTACTAATGATAAGGAGCGTAAATTTCATTCCTTAGATGTAAGAAGATGCCTCCTTAGATATATTTCAGTTTCAGATGCCTGGAAAAAAGATAACTCTCTGTTTGTAGCCTATCAAGGAGTGAGGAAGGGTCTTAAGGTACCTTCACACTAAGCGACGCTGCAGCGATACAGACAACGATGCCCATCGCTGCAGCTGTTTCGTCGTTGTGTGGTCGCTGGAGAGCTGTCACACAGACGGCTCTCCAGCGACCAACGATGCCGAAGTCCCCTGGTAACCAGGGTAAACATCGGGTTACTAAGCGCAGGGCCGCGCTTAGTAACCCGATGTTTACCCTGGTTACCATTGTAAAAGTAAAAAAAAACCACATACTCACATTCCGGTGCCCGGCGTCCGCTTCCCTGCACTCCTCCTGCATCCTGTGTCAGCGCCGAACATCTCCGGCATCTCCCACAGAGCAGAGCGGTGACATCACCGCTCTGCTTTACGGCCGGCACTTACACAGGATGCAGGAGGAGTGCAGGGAAGCAGAATGTGAGTATGTTTTTTTTTTTCACTTTTACAATGGTAACCAGGGTAAACATCGGGTTACTAAGCGCGGCCCTGCGCTTAGTAACCCGATGTTTACCCTGGTTACCAGTGAAGACATCGCTGGATCGGTGTCACACACACCGATCCAGCGATGTCAGCGGGAGATCCAGCGACTAAATAAAGTTCTGGACTTTCAGCAACGACCAGCGATCTCACAGCGGGATCCTGATCGCTGCTGCGTGTCAAACACAACGATATCGCTAGCCAGGACGCTGCAACGTCACGGATCGCTAGCGATATCATTTAGTGTGAAGGTACCTTTAGAGTATCTAAAAACACTCTAGCCAGATGGATCAGGGAGGCGATCTCTCTCGCTTATACAGCAGGTGGCAACGAAGTTCCAGATGGTATAAAGGCACACTCCACGCGGGCCGTAGCATCTTCCTGGGCAGAGAGATCAGAAGTATCGATCGAAGACATATGTAAGGCGGCCACATGGTCTTCTCCATCTACCTTTCTTAGACACTACAGATTAGATTTGGGTAGTTCCTCGGACCTCACGTTTGGGAGAAGGGTACTGGAGGCTGTTATCCCCCCCTAATCTTCCTTACTTCTCTGAAAGTCTCTCGTTGTGCTGTCATGGCGACTGAATAAATACGTACGCTACTTACCTGGTAGCAGTGTTTTTTCAGGAGCCCATGACAGCACCCTTATATTCCCAACCCTATTCTTTTCTTGGATGATGCATCACTTTTTCGTTTTTCCTCTTCCATGTTCACTCACATAATAAAATGTACATAATCGTATGCTGCATCTGTGTTACTAACCAAGGTGGTCCTCTCATGCTCTGGAACCAACTGATGCGGGAGATAGGTACCGCCCTTTTATGTCTGTAGGTTTCCTGTCCCTGAAGGGCGGATCCCCTCTCTCGTTGTGCTGTCATGGGCTCCTGAAAAAACACTGCTACCAGGTAAGTAGCGTACGTATTTTTCTCCCATACTTTGGTTTTTCAGCGCGAGTCTATTCTAGATATTGGAATCGACAGACATACCTGTGGATGAAACAGATGGATTGTCAGATTACGGATGAAGGTAATAGTGGATATTATATACTGTACCATGGGATTACATTTATTATATTCCTGGTATATTTCTTCAGCACACTTATAGAACCACACTTAGGCTACGTTCAAATTTGCGTTGCGTCGGGCGCAGCCGCGGCGACGCATGCGTCATGCGCCCCTATATTTAACATGGGGGGCGCATGGACATGCGTTGTGTTGCGTTTTGTGACGCATGCGTTTTTTTGGCACAAGCGTCAGGGTGCAGAGGATGCAGCATGTTGCATTTTTTTTGCGCTAAAAAAATGAACGCATGCGTCACAAAACACTGCGTTTTGCTGCGTTTTGCATGCGTTTTTGCGTGCGTTGTGCGTTGCGTCGCCGACGCAGCACACAATAACGCAAATGTGAACGTAGCCTTAGACGGCACACGCAGACCTCGGTCACCAGACCCAGCATCTAGTCTGTTATAGAGGCCTAATCTACATGCACAAAAAATTTATTCTGTTACTAACGTTTTACAGTAGGGGACATCTCACTTTCAAATTGTTTTTAGCATATCTTCTTTGTCATACAGGCCTCATTCACACTCAAACAATTCTTTCTTCTGTGACTAACGCAATTCAGCACGCCATATTTTACCTTGTAATTTACTGCCGCTGAAATTCATCTGTTTACAGAGCTGGTGCAGAGTTTAAAATCTAATTTTTTGTTGCTAATATTGTGCTCCTATCACACTATCTGAGCAATATGACTGGGAAAAAGCAAGGCCGTAGTGGAAGGGGGATTAGGCTTGGTGTTCAAAGTGTACGTGGGGTAGTTGGTAATGTTTGTGAAAGCACTAGTGAACCAACAACGTCACGTCATATGCAAAGACAACTGACAACTTCTGTTACTAAACGGGGTACTCCACTACCTTTCTTTGGCAGACGCACAGCGGTCGCCTTGTTGATGAGGCCCAGAAAGAGCATGTGCTCGAGTGGATGGCAAGCACAGCTTCAAGTGGCCTCTTCTCCTCTTCCTCCAACTCAACATCACACCCAGTACAGTTCACAGAGGTGTCACCCAAATTACCCTTGCTTTCCCCCTTGTCCCAACTCTCAAACCGTACAACTGACTGTAGGGAACCACAGATGGATGACTCTGAAGAGCTGTTAATACATTATATGCCATGGGCATCAGAAGTGTAATCAAAAGCTTCACAGAGTCAAAAGGAGGAAATCTGCACCAATGCCCCAATTTTTTTTGCTTTGATCCAGGGCAGGATGAAGTAGGGTCTGAGCAGCATCCTGACACTCATCATGAGACGTTAACCCTGGCACTGGGGGAGAGGTGATCCTGATGAGACTCAGATATCTGAGGCTCACGCAGACTGTACTGTGCTGTCCAGGCAGGAAGAACAGTAGGGTGACTCCAAGGGCTAGGAATGTGATAACACAGAGGATGATGATGATGAAGTGGTAGATCCCAGTTGGTGTGAACATAGAGGCACACAGCTGAGTAGGCAATCTGAGGAGGAAGACAAGGATGTTACGTTGCACCGTTCATTGCAGACACGTATTGATGCAGCCACGATGAGCAATGCCTCCTCAGCCACCACTGTGGTTGTGACCAGCAGTGTCCGTGGGTCTAAAGCTTGCAAGCGTGGCAAAGGATGCCTAGCCTGGGCCTTTTTTGACACTGCAAATAATGAGCCAACTCACGTATTCTGCCAACTTTGCAAACAAAAAAACTGAGTAGAGGTAAAAAGTGCAATAATTTGACTACATGTATGAATCTTCACATGCGCAATCAAGATGCGTTACTCTGGGATCCCACTGCGCTAAAATGCAGACCAGTGGAACTCAACAACCATCAGTCGCCCCATCAATCACGTCTGCTGCTTCTTCCTCCTCCTCTGTTACTGTGCCAACTATTGAGACGCAGGTATTCAATCGCAGAACCTCGGCTTCTTTACCCGCTCCAGTCACATTGACTGACAGCCCATTGACTGTTGGCTGTAATGGAAGCCGACATGCCTGCTGTTTTTGGCCAACCTCACGAGCATACCATCTTTCTCAATCCACCGTAACATCTCCGCCTGCACCTCCCTCACGGACCAGCAGTTTGTCCGGTGCACTGTAACTTCGCCCTCTCTCAGCACTGCAGCCAGCCCACAGTACCGCAGTTGTGGTCTCGTAAAAGATTGTTTCCTCCTACACATGACCAAGCTAAGAGGATGAATCAGTTCTATTTATCTATGTATCCCTACTTGTGATAGCATAATATGGTTGATTATCAGTGGTACTGATTTATTTTTTCATATATGCTGATACTTGACAGTAGCATTAACATTGTTGTGGATTTATGCATCTAATTCTCCTGCTGAGCCTGAATAAGACATCTTTGGTATAGAGATTGTTATGGGAGTTCGGTGAACTAGTCTGTCTTAAATTAATATCTTTCTGTCTCTGGACTTATTATCAGATTATTGTCTGATTAACTGTTGGATAGTTAATGTATGTCTTTTGTGTTGTCATGTCATTTTAATGGTTGGAATAAATGGTATGTTTTAGGACCCTTTTTGCTATTTCATAATTATACTTTGGGCACCTCCTTTTTCTATTTTTGATAGGGAATTAACTCCTTGCTAAATATTCTAAACCATATTGAGCATCTGTGGGGCATCCTCAAACTGAAGTTGGAGGAGCACAAGGTCTCTAACATCCACCAGCTCCGGGATGTCATCATGGAGGAGTAGAAGAATACTCTAAAGGTAACCTGTGAAGCTCTAGTGAACACCATGCCCAAGAGAGTTAAGGCCGTGCTTGAAGATAATGATGGCCACACAAAATATTGGCACTTTGAGCACAATTTGACCATTAATGGCTGTGTGGTGAGTTATTTAGAGAGCACAACAAATGTACACTATAAACAAACAAGCTGTACACTGACTTCATAGTATCAAAGTGTCAGATCTTCAGTGTCGTCCCACGAAAAGTTATAATAAAATATTTACAAAAATGTGAGGTGTGTAATCACTTTTTGTGACATGCATACTGTATCTCTAAATCTATCCTTATTAACCCCTTAATCCCATATGACGTACTATCCCGTCGAGGTGACCTGGGACTTAATCCCCAGCCGATCGCGGCCGGGTGTCAGCTGAATATCGCAGCTGACATCCGGCACTATGTGCCAGAAGCCATCACGGACCACTCTTCGCACATTAACCCCCGGCACACTGCGATCACAGATGATCGCAGTGTTCCGGCGGTATAGGGAAGCATCGCGCAGGGAGAGGGCTCCCTGCGTGCTTCCTTGAGACTCTCGGAGGAACGTGATGTGATCACGTTGCTCCGAGGGTCTTCTGCCTCCTCCTCCCTGCAGGCCCCGGATCCAATATGGCCACGGGGCTTCTTCCAGGTCCTGCAGGGAGGTGTGTTGTGATTCGGTTCGTGGGCTCCCCCGGTGGTCTCTTGTGGTACTGGTGTCCTGCAAGCTTTGCCTTCTCAGTTCACCTGTTCCTATCAGGATGTGGGAGTATCCTATTTAACCTTGCTCCTCAGTCATTCTAATGCTGGCCATCAATGTATCCAGAGTGATTCTGTTGCATGTTCCTGCTCCCAGTTTTCTGCTCAGCTAAGTTGGACACTTTAGTCCTTAAGTCTATTTTTGTATGTTTTGTCCAGTTTGCACTTATGTGAATCTCTGCAGCTGGAAGCTCTTGTTGGGCTGAAATTACCACTCCAGTGGCATGAGTTGTCACATGAGTTAAGGTAATTTCAGGATGGTGTTTTGAAGGGTTTTGCAGCTGACCGCGAAGTCCTCTGTTGTATCTTTCTGCTATTTAGTTAGCGGGCCTCTCTGTGCTAAATCTGCTTTCATACTACGTGTGTCTTTTCATCTGCTCTCACCGTTATTATATGTGGGGGGCTGCTATCTCCTGTGGGGACATTCTCTGGAGGCAAGCCAGGACTGTGTTTTCTTCTACCAGGGGTAGTTAGTTCTCCGGCTGGCGCGCGGCATCTAGAGACAATGCAGGAATGCCCCCTGGCTACTTCTAGTGTGGTGTGTAGGTTTAGCATCGCGGTCAGCTCTAGTTTCCATCACCCGAGAGCTTGTCCGTTTATTCTATGCTTCTGATGTTTCCTTGCCATTGGAAACCATAACAGTATGGCCAGACGAAATGTTTAATCTATAGGCTGAAGCAGGAGAGAAAAGGAACTGTGTGAAACCTTTTTTTTTTTTTTTTTTTTTCTCCTCTGAAGTTGCACTCCAGCTCTAATTGCAGTCTCCTGTTTTCCTCTCCTCTTAACCCCTGAATGGCTCAGACTTTATCTGTTGAAATATGGATCCCCAGAGTCTGGCTACCAATTTGTATAATCTTGCCTCTAAAGTTCAGAATATACAAGATTTTTTGTTACATGCTCCTCGGTCTGAACCTAAAATTCCTATACCGGAGTTTTTTTCTGGAGATCGATCTTGTTTTCTAAATTTTAAATACAATTGTAAATTGTTTCTTTCGCTGAGATCTCATTCTGCTGGAGATCCTGCCCAGCAAGTAAAAATTGTTATTTCTTTACTGCGGTGTGACCCCCAAAATTGGGCATTTTCATTGGCACCAGGGGATCCTGCGTTGCTCAATGTGGATGCGTTTTTTCTGGCTTTGGGGTTGCTTTATGAGGAACCAAATTTGGAGATTCAGGCTGAGAAAGCCCTAATAGCCCTCTCTCAGGGGCAAGATGAAGCCGAAATATATTGCCAAAAATTTCGAAAATGGTCTGTGCTTACTCAGTGGAATGAGTGCGCTCTGGCGGCAATTTTCAGAGAAGGTCTCTCTGATGCTGTAAAAGACGTCATGGTGGGGTTTCCTGCGCCTACTGGTCTGAATGAGTCCATGACAATGGCAATTCAGATTAATCGGCGTTTATGGGAACGCAAACCTGTGCACCAGTTGGCGGTGTCTTCTGAAGAGGCACCACAGAGTATGCAATGTGATAGCTTTCTGTCCAGAAGCGAACGACAGATTTATAGGCGCAAAAATCATTTGTGCTTCTATTGTGGAAATTCTACTCATGTTATATCAGCATGCTCTAAACGAACAAAGAAAGTTGATAAATCCTCTGCTATTGGCACTTTGCAGTCCAAGTTTATTTTGTCTGTAACTCTAATTTGTTCGTTATCTTCTATTGTTGCGGATGCTTATGTGGATTCTGGCGCCGCTTTGAGTCTTATGGATTGGTCCTTTGCCAGGCGCTGTGGGTTTGATCTAGAGCCTCTGGAAGTTCCTATACCTTTAAAGGGTATTGATTCTACACCATTGGCTAGTAATAAACCACAATACTGGACACAAGTGACTATGCGTATGACTCCAGACCATCAAGAGGTGATTCGCTTCCTTGTACTGTATAATCTACATGATGTGTTGGTGCTGGGATTGCCATGGTTGCAAACTCATAACCCAGTCCTTGACTGGAAAACAATGTCTGTACTAAGCTGGGGATGTCAGGGAAATCATGGGGACACATCTTTGGTCTCCATTGCTTCATCTATTCCCTCTGAAATTCCTGAGTTTTTGTCTGATTATCATGAGGTTTTTGAGGAATCTACTCTTAATTCTCTTCCTCCTCACAGAGATTGCGATTGCGCCATAGATTTGATCCCTGGCAGTAAATTTCCTAAGGGTCGTCTATTCAATCTGTCTGTACCTGAACATGCTGCCATGCGAGAGTATATTAGGGAGTCCTTGGAAAAGGGACATATTCGTCCTTCTTCGTCTCCTCTTGGAGCGGGGTTCTTTTTCGTAGCTAAAAGCGATGGTTCTTTGAGACCTTGTATTGATTATAGACTCTTGAATAAGATCACAGTCAAGTATCAGTATCCTTTGCCATTGCTGACAGATTTATTTGCTCGCATTGAGGGGGCGAAGTGGTTCTCTAAGATTGATCTTCGCGGTGCGTATAATTTGGTGCGAATTAAGCAGGGGGATGAGTGGAAAACCGCATTTAATACGCCCGAGGGCCATTTTGAGTATTTGGTGATGCCTTTTGGTCTGTCAAATGCCCCTTCGGTCTTTCAGTCTTTTATGCACAATATTTTCCGTGAATATCTGGATAAATTTATGATTGTGTATTTGGACGATATCTTGATTTTTTCGGATGACTGGGAATCTCATGTTCAACAAGTTAGGAGGGTTTTTCAGGTTTTGCGGACCAATTCTCTGTTTGTTAAAGGTTCAAAGTGTGTTTTTGGGGTTCAGAAGATTTCTTTTTTGGGGTACATTTTTTCCCCCTCTTCTATTGAGATGGATCCTGTGAAGGTTCGGGCTATTTGTGACTGGACGCAACCGACTTCTCTTAAGGGCCTTCAGAAATTTTTGGGCTTTGCTAACTTTTATCGTCGATTCATAACTGGTTTTTCTAGCGTTGTCAGGCCTTTGACTGATTTGACTAAAAAGGGTGCTGATGTTGCAGATTGGTCTCCTGCTGCTGTGGAGGCCTTTCGGGAGCTTAAGCGCCGTTTTTCTTCTGCTCCGGTGTTGTGCCAGCCTGATGTTTCTCTTCCTTTTCAGGTGGAAGTTGATACTTCCGAGATCGGAGCGGGGGCGGTTGTGTCGCAGAAAAGTTCAGATTGTTCAGTGATGAGACCTTGTGCGTTCTTTTCTCGAAAATTTTCGCCCGCCGAGCGAAATTATGACGTCGGTAATCGGGAGCTTTTGGCGATGAAGTGGGCATTCGAGGAGTGGCGTCATTGGCTTGAGGGTGCTAAACATCAGGTGGTGGTCTTGACTGATCACAAAAATTTGATTTATCTTGAGTCGGCCAGACGTCTGAATCCTAGACAGGCGCGCTGGTCGTTGTTTTTCTCCCGGTTTAATTTTGTGGTTTCGTATCTGCCAGGTACTAAGAATGTGAAGGCGGATGCCCTTTCTAGGAGTTTTGAACCTGATTCCCCTGGTGATTCTAAACCTACGGGTATACTTAAGGATGGGGTGATATTGTCTGCTGTCTTCCCAGACCTGCGACGTGCTTTACAAGAGTTTCAGGCGGATCGGCCTGATCGTTGTCCGCCTGGTAGATTGTTTGTGCCGGATGAGTGGACCAATAGAGTCATCTCGGAGGTTCATTCTTCTGCGTTGGCAGGTCATCCGGGAATTTTTGGTACCAGAGATTTGGTGGCTAGGTCCTTCTGGTGGCCTTCCCTGTCTCGGGACGTGCGTACTTTTGTGCAGTCTTGCGATGTTTGTGCTCGGGCCAAGCCTTGTTGTTCTCGGGCTAGTGGGTTGTTGTTGCCCTTGCCTGTTCCTAAGAGGCCTTGGACACACATCTCTATGGATTTTATTTCTGATCTCCCTGTTTCTCAGAAGATGTCCGTCATTTGGGTGGTGTGTGACCGCTTTTCTAAGATGGTTCATTTGGTGCCCTTGCCCAAGCTGCCTTCCTCATCTGAGTTGGTGCCCCTGTTTTTTCAGAATGTGGTTCGGCTGCATGGTATTCCGGAGAATATCGTTTCCGACAGGGGATCCCAGTTTGTGTCCAGATTTTGGTGGGCGTTTTGTGCCAGGATGGGCATTGATTTGTCTTTTTCGTCTGCATTTCATCCCCAGACAAATGGCCAGACGGAACGTACTAATCAGACCTTGGAGACTTATTTGAGGTGTTTCGTGTCTGCTGATCAGGATGACTGGGTTTCCTTTTTGCCGTTGGCTGAGTTTGCCCTTAATAATCGGGCCAGTTCTGCCACTTTGGTCTCCCCTTTCTTTTGCAATTCAGGGTTCCATCCTCGTTTTTCATCTGGTCAGGTGGAGTCTTCGGATTGTCCTGGAGTGGATACCATGGTGGATAGGTTGCATCGTATTTGGGGGCAGGTGGTGGACAATTTGGAGTTGTCCCAGGAGAGGACTCAACGTTTTGCTAATCGCCATCGTCGTGTTGGTCCTCGTCTTCGTGTTGGGGACTTGGTGTGGTTGTCCTCCCGTTTTGTCCCTATGAGGGTCTCTTCTCCTAAGTTTAAGCCTCGGTTCATCGTTCCTTATAAGATTTTGGAAATTCTTAACCCTGTGTCTTTTCGTTTGGACCTCCCAGCATCCTTTGCTATCCATAATGTCTTCCATCGGTCATTATTGCGGAGGTATGAGGTACCACTTGTGCCTTCTGTTGAGCCTCCTGCTCCTGTGCTGGTTGAGGGTGAATTGGAGTACGTGGTGGAGAAAATCTTGGACTCCCGTGTTTCCAGACGGAGACTTCAATATCTGGTGAAATGGAAGGGCTACGGTCAAGAGGATAATTCTTGGGTTACAGCTTCTGATGTTCATGCTTCTGATTTGGTCCGTGCCTTTCATAGGGCTCATCCAGATCGCCCTGGTGGTTCTTGTGAGGGTTCGGTGCCCCCTCCTTAAGGGGGGGGTACTGTTGTGATTCGGTTCGTGGGCTCCCCCGGTGGTCTCTTGTGGTACTGGTGTCCTGCAAGCTTTGCCTTCTCAGTTCACCTGTTCCTATCAGGATGTGGGAGTATCCTATTTAACCTTGCTCCTCAGTCATTCTAATGCTGGCCATCAATGTATCCAGAGTGATTCTGTTGCATGTTCCTGCTCCCAGTTTTCTGCTCAGCTAAGTTGGACACTTTAGTCCTTAAGTCTATTTTTGTATGTTTTGTCCAGTTTGCACTTATGTGAATCTCTGCAGCTGGAAGCTCTTGTTGGGCTGAAATTACCACTCCAGTGGCATGAGTTGTCACATGAGTTAAGGTAATTTCAGGATGGTGTTTTGAAGGGTTTTGCAGCTGACCGCGAAGTCCTCTGTTGTATCTTTCTGCTATTTAGTTAGCGGGCCTCTCTGTGCTAAATCTGCTTTCATACTACGTGTGTCTTTTCATCTGCTCTCACCGTTATTATATGTGGGGGGCTGCTATCTCCTGTGGGGACATTCTCTGGAGGCAAGCCAGGACTGTGTTTTCTTCTACCAGGGGTAGTTAGTTCTCCGGCTGGTGCGCGGCATCTAGAGACAACGCAGGAATGCCCCCTGGCTACTTCTAGTGTGGTGTGTAGGTTTAGCATCGCGGTCAGCTCTAGTTTCCATCACCCGAGAGCTTGTCCGTTTATTCTATGCTTCTGATGTTTCCTTGCCATTGGAAACCATAACAGAGGTGGCTTGCAGGCGCCTGCTCAGAGCAAGCGCTTGCAAGCGTCCCTGCAGTGCCTGTCAGATAGCAGATCTGACACAGTGCTCTGCAGTGTCAGATCAGCAAACTGACCCTATAACATGATGCCCCCCTGGGGCAATGTTATAAAGTAAAAAAAAAAATATTCACACATGTAAAGAAAAAAAAATAAAAATTCCTAAATAAAGAAAAAAAATATTGTTCCCATAAATACATTTCTTTATCTAAAAAAAAAAGCAATAAAAGTACACGTTTAGTATGGCCGCGTCCGTAACGACCCGACCTATAAAACTGTCCCACTAGTTAACCCCTTCAGTGATCAACGTACAAAAAAAAACGAGGCAAAGAACGCTTTATTATCACACTGCCGAACAAAAAGTGGAATAACACGCGATCAAAAAGACGGATATAAATAACCATGGTACCCCTGAAAACGTCATCTTGTTCCACAAAAAATGACCCACCATACAGCATCATCAGCAAAAAAATAAAAAAGTTATAGTCCTCAGAATAAAGCAATGCAAAAATAATATTTTTTTCTATAAAATAGTTTTTATCGTATAAAAGCACCAAAAAAAAAAAATATATAAATCAGGTATCGCTGTAATCATACTATCCCGAAGAACAAAACTGCTTTATCAATTTTACCAAACGTGGAACGGTACAAACACACCCCCAAAATGAAATTCATGAATAGCTGTTTTTTGGTCATTCTGCCTCACAAAAATCAGAATAAAAAGCGATCAAATAATGTCACATGCCGGAAAATGGTACCAATAAAAATGCTAACTCGTCCCGCAAAAAACAAGACCTCACATGACTCTGTGGACCAAAATATTGAGAAATTATAGCTCTCAAAATGTGGAGACGCAAAAACTATTTTTTGCAATAAAAAGCGTCTTTTAGTGTGTGACGGCTGCCAATCACAAAAATCCGCTAAAAAACCTGCTATAAAAGTAAATCAAACCCGTCTTCATGACCCCCTTAGAGAAAAATAATAAAATTAAAAAAAAGTATTTATTTTCATTTTCCCATTAGGGTTAGGGTTGGGGATAGGGTTAGGGTTGGGGATAGGGTTAGGGTTAGGGTTGGGGCTAGGGATAGGGTTGGGGATAGGGTTGGGGCTAGGGTTAGGGTTGGGGATAGGGTTAGGGTTGGGGCTAGGGTTAGTGCTAGGGTTAAGGTTGGGGCTAGGGTTAGGGTTGGGGTTAGGGCTAGGGTTTGGGCTAGGAGTAGGGCTAGGATTGGGGCTAGGGTTGCGGTTGGGGCTAGGGTTAGGTCTAGGGTTAGGGTTGGGGCTAGGGCTACAGTTAGGGTTGGGGCTAAAGTTAAGGTTAGGGTTGGGGCTAAAGTTAGGGTTAGGGTTGGGGCTAAAGTTAGGGTTAGGGTTGGGGCTAAAGTTAGGGTTTGGATTGCATTTACCATTGGGATTAGGGTTAGGGGTGTGTCAGGGTTATGGGTGTGGTTGGGATTAGGGTTAGGGGTCTGTTGGGGTTAGGGGTGTGTTGGGGTTAGGGGTGTGGTTGGGGTTAGGGTTAGGGGCATGTTTGGGTTAGGGGTGTCGTTAGGGTTATGGGTAGAGTTGGGATTAGGGGTGTGTTTGGGTTAGGGTTTCAGTTAGAATTGGGGGCTTCCACTGTTTAGGCACATCAAGGGCTCTCCAAACGCGACATGGCGTCTGATTTCAATTCCAGCCAATTCTGCATTGAAAAAGTAAAGCAGTGCTCATTCCCATCCTCTCCTGTGCACCCAAACAGGGGTTTACCCTAACATAGGGGGTATCAGCGTACTCAGGACAAATTGTACAACAACTTTAGGGGTCCAAATTCTCTTGTTACCCTTGGGAAAATAAAAATTTGGGGGCTAAAAAACCATTTTTGTTGTAATTTTTATTTTTTTTATTTTCACGGCTCTGCGTTATAAACTGTAGTAAAACATTTGGGGGTTCAAAGTTCTCACAACACATCTAGATAAGTTCCTTGGGGTGTCTAGTTTCCAATACGGGGTCACTTGTGGGGGTTTCTACGGTTTAGGTACATCAGGGGCTCTGTAAATGCAATATGGCCTGCAGACCAATCCATCTAAGTCTGCATTCCAAAAGGCGCTCCTTCCCTTCCGAGCTCTGCCATGCGCCCAAATGGTGGTTCCCCCCACAAATGGGGTATCAGCGTACTCAGGACAAATTGGACAACAACTTTTGGGGTCCAATTTTTTCTCTTACCCTTGGGAAAATAAAAAATTGGGTGCAAAAAAATCATTTTTTTGAAAAAATATGATTTTTTATTTTTACGGCTCTGCATTATAAGCTTCTGTGAAGCACTTGGTGGGTCAAAGTGCTCACCACACATCTAGATAAGTTCCGTAGGGGGTTTACTTTCCAAAATGGTGTCACTTGTGAGGGGTTTCAATGTTTAGGCACATCAGGGCCCTTCCGAGCTTCCCTTCCGAGCTCTGCCATAATAATAATAATCTTTATTTTTACATAGCGCTAACATATTCTGCAGCGCTTTACAGACATTATCATCGCTGTCCCCAATGGGGCTCACAATCTAAATTCCCTATCAGTATGTCTTTGGAATGTGGGAGGAAACCGGAGAACCCGGAGGAAACCCACGCAAACACGGCGAGAACATACAAACTCTTTGCACATGTTGTCCTTGGTGGGATTTGAACCCAGGACTTCCAGCGCTGAAAGACTGCAGTGCTAACCACTAAGCCACCGTGCTGCCCCTAGCATGCGCCCAAACAGTGGTTTACCCCCACATGTGGGGTATCAGCGTACCCAGAACAAATTGTGCAACAACTTTTGGGTCCCTTTTCTGCTGTTACTCTTGGTAAAATAAAACAAATTGGAGCTGGAGTAAATTTTTTGTGAAAAAAAGTAAAATGTTCTTTTTTTTTTAAACATTCCAAAAATTCCTGTGAAACACCTGAAGGGTTAATAAACTTCTTGAATGTGGTTTTGAGCACCTTGAGTGGTGCAGTTTTTAGAATGGTGTCACACTTGGTTATTTTCTATCATATAGACCCCTCAAAATGACTTCAAATGTGATGTGGTCCCTAAAAAAAAAATGGTGTTGTAAAAATGAGAAATTGCTGGTCAACTTTTAACCCTTATAACTCCCTATCAAAAAAAAATTTCGGTTCCAAAATTGCGCTTATGTAAAGTAGATATGTGGGAAATGTTACTTATTAAGTATTTTGTGTGACATATCTCTGTGATTTAAGGGCATAAAAATTCAAAGTTTAAAAAATTGCAACATTTTCAAAGTTTTTGGCCAAATTTCCGTTTTTTTCACAAACGCAGGTATTATCAACGAAATTTTACCACTATCATGAAGTAAAGTATGTCACGAGAAAACTGTGCCAGAATCATCAGGATCCGTTGAAGCGTTCCAGAGTTATAACCTCATAAAGGGACAGTGGTCAGAATTGTAAAAATTGGCCCGGTCATTAACGTGGATACCACCCTTGGGGGTGAAGGGGTTAATCTGTTTATATCTATCACTCCGACTCTATTTATTGATCTATCTATTTCTATCTATCTAATATCTATCTATCTATAGATATATCTATGTATCTATCCATTTGTATTTGTGTAAATAATAAATAAATAAATATATATATATATATAATAAATCAACAGATTTTACGATTTTGCTCGTATTTTCGGGTGCTGTTATTTATAAATGCGGTCTGTCTGATGCTTTATTCACTGCTGTTTACAGGACGAGTGGACCAGGAAATGTAGCTGCAGCCATAATTGGATTTGATGGTATTTTCTCCGTGCTGTATATCCTCTGTCTTTGATGTCTGTGCCTGTGTGCTTCCAGTTCCTTCTCAGTGTGACGGTTCTGTTCCTTTGTCACCATGGCTCTTCTTCTGCTGCCCCCTTTCATGCTGCATCCAGGAGGAAGCAGGAGGCCTGGAATCTGCCTGAATTTTCAGGAGTTTTCCTGAAGTTCAGAGAGAGCTGGGCTCAAACGTAATCATGTTTTTTCCAGTGTTTATCTGACAGAAATCACACATCAGTGGTAAGAGATGAAAGGTTTCAATGTCACTAGAACTCACCAGGAGCGGTGGAGATTAGTATAATCAAACCCAATGTACTGAAACATTTGGAATTGGAAATAGTAAAATGGACTTTTTAATCTCTGATTTCACCATCACACACGATGACCCCCAGGCACATACACATTTTAGAAGCTGACTCTCTTTTTTTTGCAGCCAAGCTCACAGCGATCAAATGGGGAAGAATACAAAAGCTAAACCATTTTATGTTCCACCCCTGAATTTATGAAAGCCACAAATCTGCTAAACGGATACAGCAACAGAAAAGCTCCAGCGCAACAGTCAGATCTCAGCTAAAGATCAAATCCTAGAAGTATATGAGCTGATATTCTATTATAGGAATCCTCTACCGTGCAGCCATCTTGCTTTCTGATGGAGAGGACAGATTAGTACTTGCGTTAATAACAAATAATAACAAATTTAAGTGGCCTCTTTTTTAAATCAGGTTTTTCTATTATTTATTTTTTTTAAATTGGCAATGTTATTTTCTTTTCTTCATATCACAATCTTAATTAAATTAATTAAAATTTTAATTAATTCATTAAAAATAAAAAAGAAGAACATTTTGCACTGGGGACTGTTTTCTTTTTTTTTTTTTTTTTTTAAGCCCTAACATCTTACTGTTTCTGGAAATCAAGATATGTGATTGTTAGGGTTCCCTGAAAAATTTCCACAGGAAAATTTCCCACATGGAATATTGCCAATTGCAGCATCACAAAGTTTCAGATCTATGATATTTGAGGTTATTTGAACTTGTGATTTACAGCTGACCTAGTGCAAAACTGCAAAAATGCTTAATATCTGTGGTTTGTAGTAGTCTGTCATTATCAGCAATACATAGATCTAGTCTGCTCTCATCTCTCACTGATTCTGCCTTACTTCTCCCACCAGCCCAGAACAGCAGCACATGCAGAACCAGCAGCAGTATGATCCAGAGGAGCCATCACTGCTATCAGTGCTCACAAAGGTATCACTGTATTATCTGTGGACTTACATGGGACTGCTGGTGATACCTAATACATTATCATCTCAGTGGGAGCCCACCAAAAGCAGGGTGCTGCTGGTAGAGATAGTTGGTCCTGAAAGCCCAGAAGGCACCGCACAAAAGTGAGATACTGTCACTTGTACCACCTTGTGTTCTTGCTGAGAATGTATGATATGGTTTTGCAGTGGTGTAAATGGAGTCCGATGGGCCACAGTGCGAAACTTGGACCTGCCCCCCCACCACACACACGTTGGTCAGATGTATGGGACCCTGTAGCGTTCTAAATTATATAAAGACTTATGAATTGCCCTCCTCCCCATTCATTATGTAGTAATGTCCCCCATCCTGGTATATATGCCGATCATCCTGGTGACTATGTCCGCATTCTGGTATATATGTCCCAATGCTGGTATATATGGTCCCTATCCTGGTCTGTATGGTCTCCATCCTGGTATATATGTCCCCTTCCTGGTATACATGTCCCCATCCTGGATTACATGGTCCCCAATCCTAGTGTATGTGTCCCCGTTCTGCCCCTAATGCATAATTAAAAGCAAAACCATTCTACTCACCTTTCCTCTGCTCCCACGTCTCCCAGTGTCTTTTGTAGCCACCGCACAGCCGGCAGCTGACATCAGAGTGTGCGCCATTGTCATGAGCCTCTCCCTGTGGCTGCGCCTCCGATGTCAGCTCACAGCCCCTGCGCCAGCAGCATGTATCACCGTGCAGGGACCCGACAGGTCTCAGCACCACGATGCATGTCATACTTAATGAGAATGGCTAATTTGCAGGTATGCAAGGATTGTTTACTAAACCGGAGATATTGTTGTTATTAGACCTCCTTAATAAACTCTTCTTAATAAACTTGTGGGTAATTTTCTCTGTGGGCAATTTTATACTATTCTCCTGCCCGGCAGAGCATCTCACCTATAACTCTATACTATTGTCCTGCCCAGCAGAGCATCTCACCTATAACTCTATACTATTGTCCTGCCTGGCAGAGCATCTCACCTATAACTCTATACTATTCTCCTGCCTGGCAGAGCATCTCACCTATAACTCTATTCTCTTCTCCTGCCCGGCAGAGCATCTCACCTATAACTCTATACTATTCTCCTGCCCGGCAGAGCATCTCACCTATAACTCTATTCTCTTCTCCTGCCCGGCAGAGCATCTCACCTATAACCCTATACTATTCTCCTGCCCAGCAGAGCATCTCACCTATAACTCTATACTATTGTCCTGCCCAGCAGAGCATCTCACCTACAACTCTATACTATTCTCCTGCCCGGCAGAGCATCTCACCTATAACCCTATACTATTCTCCTGCCCAGCAGAGCATCTCACCTATAACTCTATACTATTGTCCTGCCTGGCAGAGCATCTCACCTATAACTCTATACTATTCTCCTGCCCGGCAGAGCATCTCACCTATAACCCTATACTATTCTCCTGCCCGGCAGAGCATCTCACCTATAAGTCTATACTATTGTCCTGCCCGGCAGAGCATCTTACCTATAACTCTATACTATTCTCCTGCCCGGCAGAGCATCTCACCTATAACTCTATACTATTGTCCTGCCCGGCAGAGCATCTCACCTATAACCCTATTCTATTCTCCTGCCCGGCAGAGCATCTCACCTATAACTATACTATTTTCCTGCCCGGCAGAGCATCTCACCAATAACTCTATACTATTCTCATGCCCGGCAGGGCATCTCACCTACAACTCTATACTATTCTCCTGCCCAGCAGAGCATCTCACCTTTAACTCAATACTATTCTCCTGCCTGGCAGAGCATCTCACCTATAACTCTATACTATTCTCCTGCCTGGCAGAGCATCTCACCTATAACCCTATTCTATTCTCCTGCCCGGCAGAGCATCTCACCTATAACCCTATACTATTCTCCTGCCCGGCAGAGCATCTCACCTATAACTCTATACTATTCTCCTGCCCGGCAGAGCATCTGACCTATAACCCTATTCTATTCTCCTGCCCGGCAGAGCATCTCACCTATAACTCTATACTATTCTCCTGCCCGGCAGAGCATCTCGCCTATAACTCTATACTATTCTCCTGCCCGGCAGAGCATCTCACCTATAACCCTATACTATTTTCCTGCCCGGCAGAGCATCTCACCTATAACGCTATTCTATTCTCCTGCCCGGCAGAGCATCTCACCTATAACTCTATAATATTCTCCTGCCCTGCAGAGCATCTCACCTATAACTCTATACTATTCTCCTGCCCGGCAGAGCATCTCACCTATAACTCTATACTATTCTCCTGCCCAGCAGAGCATCTCACCTATAGAGTAGAGGCACACTAGGGTATCCGTTATCAGAGCGAATTTGATGCATGACAGTCATGCGAGTGAGATGAGATTTTGCATTTTTTTCTCAGCTAACATCAGTGCGACATCCGTGTGACGTGTGGTGTCCCCGTGCAATGTGTTTAACAGGGTCTTTCACATGCTGTATAAAGTACAAAAAGAGAAGACAGACAGATAGGATAGGTAGATTGAATAGAATAGACAGATAGATAAATGCTAGAAAAGGCAGATCAGGCTTACCAGTCTCCCGCCCATAAAGCCTCATGCATATTCACTGCATTGACTGGCATATTATTCTCCTGCCCTACAGAACATCTCACCTATAATTCTATACTATTCTCTGTCCTGCAGAGCATCTCACCTATACCTGTATACTATCTCCCTGTCCTGCAGAGCATCTCACCTATAATTGTATACTATTCTCTGTCCTGCAAAGCATCTCACCTATAATTCTTTATTATTCTCCTGGCCTGCAGAGCATCTCATCTATACCTGTATACTATCTCCCTGTCATGCAGAGCATTTAACCTATAATTTAACCTATAATTCTATACTATTCTCTGTCCTGCAGAGCATCTCACATATAATTCTATATTATTCTCTAATCTGCAGAGCATGTCACCTGTAATCCTATATTATTCTTCTGCCCTGCAGAACATCTCACGTATACCTGCATATTATCCCCCTGTCCTGCAGAGCATTAAACCTATAGATCTATGCCATTCTCTGTCCTGCAGAGCATCTCACCTATAATTCTACACTGTTTTCCTGTGGGTATTCATGTGTGTGGGTATTTTTCAAATATCATGTGAACATCCTCACCTTTCACCTCAAATATCATAGATCTGAAACTTTGTGATGCTGCAATTGGCAATTTTCCGTGTGGGCAATTTTCCACGTGGGCAATTTTCCGTGTGGGCAATTTTCCACGTGGGCAATTTTCCGTGTGGGCAATTTTCCATGTGGGCAATTTTCCATGTGGGCAATTTTCCATGTGGGCAATTTTCCGTGTGGGAAATTTTCTGTGTGGGCATTTTTCCTGTGGGTATTTTTCTGGTCACCGATTTTTAGACTCTGACCCTATGTATTGAAGCGACTAATGAGCATGTGCAAAGATGATTGTGAATGGAGGAGGAGTAGATCAGCTATGATATCGCTTATTGTGAATGGTGGATCCTGTGTTATCAGCTGTGTGTAGACCTATCACAGTAACCCTGCCTCTGCTGATAAGAAAACTAATGAAAGCTCTCTCGGAAAAGATAGAAAGAATGAATCTAAAATAGTTCCAGTAGCAACTGTGAAAATTGCAAGGTTACTATTTTTTTTTTAAATTGTGATATGAAAAACACATTAACAATTTAAAAAAAAATTGTAGCACAAACAATAGTTTAAGCTATAGGTCATATTCTGATGAGATATTACCTTTAAAACCTCCAACGCCGCCTTGCCCTGTCTTTATGGCATTCTGTATGCTGTACATAAAATTGTCAGAAGGATCAGTTACTTGACTGAAAGGAAACAGCTAAGTGAATCTTTATATCTTTTAGCAATGAAATATCAGGGCAGATACAATGACAATTCACTTTCTCCGTTGTGAGTGATCCAATAGTCATAGAGTTTACGGACCTGAGCTGTATTATTCTGCTGCTATTGATAAAGATCTAAACAATTAGCTTTATTTCATAACGTATTAATGGGAAGCTCCAGTAAGATACCTCAGTGGCTATGCAGGAATAGACATCATATGACAGTCCCTTACTTGAGAGCCTCCTCTATTGGCGAGATAGGTATCTGTCCTGATGCGGTGGCCATTCAGGTACCACATAAGAGTTACATGTGTCTTTCCCTGTAACAGCTGGTTGCCTGGGGTTAGAAAAGTACCCGTGGTGACTAGCTGTGTTAGAAAGGTTTGTTTTGGTGAGGATTCCCTTTGGACACAAAATGACTGTGTCCTTAGTTGTAGTATCTAGTGCACTCCCATTATGCTATGCAGGAAGTCATGATAAACGGCTCCATATCATCCATGCTATGTATGCTGGAGCATACATAGAACAGGTGTCAGTCTCTGTGTATTTTTTATTTTACCAGTGGCATAATCATTTTGAAATTGGCATATTTTCTCATCCATGTGTCATCAGTGTGCAGCACGTATGGCGCCCCAGGGTCCTGGTCGTCACAATAGCATTGCTTTCCTCACGCGGGGAGAGTAATGTTACGCTTGAAGGCAAGAAGGGATAACTGTAACCAGGTAACACAAGCATGCAACACACTCACACTCCAGGCCACCAGGGGGAGCTTTCGATCCTATTTACTAGGTGACTCCCTATATATATACAGTATATATATATATATATATATATATATATATATATATATATATATATATATATATATATGGTAGTCTGTAGGGAAAGTCAGTGAGTTCTTGCCAGGAAACAGACTGAATCAGTGGCGGAAGAGGGTTTACGGAGCTGTGTAGCTGCAGTGCAGCAGTTCCAGGAAAGAGACCTTCGGAAAGCCGAATACATTGCAGTGAACGTGCAGGAGAGCAAAGCAAAGGAGAGGATACCAGGGAGAGACCAGCCACGAGCAGGGTGCCTCTTTCTGAGGTGCAGAGACTGGTAACCGTAACACCGAGGATCGTAAGGCTCTCCACGACTTACATCAGAGACTGGCAGGACAGCTGAATTCCACGTTCCTTGTCCACCCAGGAGGCACGGTGACACCCTTAGAGGCTGGGGCATGCTAGAGTCGCTATAAACCGCCTCAAGTCACCAGTCATACGGGTCGTGTCCTATCCTATACAGGGACAGAGAAAGAGAACATCTGTGAGGACCTTATGTGAAGCCTTAGGCAGTAAGGGACTACAACACCACGGCGCTAGAGGAAGGCTTTGATTTACACCTGGGTAAGGGGACTCCTAACTTGCCTATAAGCCGGCCAGACTCTTCCTGCCCTGTGATCTAGTGCCCTGGACTGTGGCTGCCTGAAGACTTCAGTAAACAAGGTAAAAAGTCTGCAAACCTGTGTCCTCGTTCTTTACTGCGCCATTCACCATATTCCATCTACACACTGGGAAGCCCTGGGGATATACTTCACCTGTGGGAAGTTATACCATCTAGCTGTCATAACATCACCCCAGCGGACCCCTTAAAGCAGCGTCGGTTCCCACTGACCGAATACCACAGGTGGCGTCACAAACATAAACTTTATTCCCTTTAAAGATCTTTCCCTTTTACATGGGCACCCAGGGCAATGGACCGCGTCGCCACCGTGATATCCCCCTGTGAAACGCAGGACCCGGTACCGAGTACCCCACGGCCCCGGTGGGCGACTCACATGCATTTTGTCCGTACTGCTTTAAAAAAAAAGGAGATGTCTGAGGGTTTTTCATACGGACACACAGTCCATGTGAAGAAACCTGACATGCACACACCACCATTGAATACAATGAGTGTGCGTATGTCCGTATTGGCAGTCCTTTAAAACGGACCGCATACGGACATAAAAATGGACATGTGGAGGGGGCCTAAGTGTATATATGTATGTGTGGTGTGTTTCTGTATGTGTGGTGTGAGTATGCATGTGTGATGTGCGTATGTAAGTGTGGTTGGTGTTTGTATATGTGTTGTGTGTCTGTATGTGTGTGAAAGGAGGTTGCTTTCCCTGCTCCTTGCGTGGAACCACTTAGTCAGACAGATGGGTTGTTGGGGGGAATAATTTCTGACCTGGACAGAGGGGACCAGGTGACTGCTGGGAAGAGAGAGGGGTGTGGTCAGAAAAGAGCGGGAGAGCAGAGAGAAGGCTGCACGCCAAAGAGAGGGCAGGCTGCAACGCCGTGCTCCCCTAAAGGTAGTGCTCCCCATGAGGGCACTGAGGCTGAGATACCCACCTGTTGTGAACTCTGTGTTCAGGCTCCCTCTTGTGGTCACTGGTGGTATGGTGTGACTTTTGCTTTGGGCTCCCCCTGGTGGCTTTGTCTGTTATCCTGCTGGTCTCTGGCTATCAGCTGGTTCGTTATCCTCTGGGAGGTTCCTATATAGCTCTGTTTTACTTCCTCTTGTTGCCGGCTGTCGATGTAATCAGTGCTACTCAGATTCCTTCTGACTACCTTGCTCCCAGTCCATCCAGGATAAGCTAAGTTTTGTTTGCTCATTTTTTTGATCAGCAGTGTTTATCATGTTTTCTGTTCCAGCTTGCTAAAATGTAATTTTCTCGCTTGCTGGTTGCTCTAGTGGGCTGAGTTTCTCCCCACTCACCGTTAGTTGGTGTGTGGGTTCTTGAAATCTCAGGATGGATATTTTGTAAGGGTTTTTTATTGATCGCATAGACCCCTGCTCTATTTTCTGCTTTCTAGTACTAGTGGGCCTCTTTTGCTGAATCTGATTTCATCCCTACGTATGTGCCTTCTTCTTACTTCACCGTTAATATTTGTTGGGGGCTTCTATATCTTTGGGGATTATTTCTCTGGAGGCAAGCGAGGTCTTTCTTTCTCTTTAGGGGTAGCTAGTTCCTCAGGCTGGCTCGAGACGTCTAGGAATTTTTTAGGCACGTTCACCGGCTACTTCTATTTGTGTTGTGTTGTGTATCCGCTTTTTGGGCTCCCCTGGTGGTTGCTGGTGGTACTGGTGACTTGTTTGCACTTTGCTTCTTCTGTTCACCTGCTTCCATCAGTGTTTGGGATTTTCCTATTTAGCCTTGCTCTCCAGTCATTTCCTTGCCGGTCATCATTGTAACCAGAGCCTTCGGTTGCATGTTCCTGCTACTAGTCTGCTGATCAGCTAAGTGGACTTTGTCCTTTTGTTTTGTACCTTTTGTCCAGTTTGCAGTTTTTGTAATTCTCTGTAGCTGGAAGCTCTTGCGGGCTGAAATTGCCACTCCTGTGTCATGAGTTGACACAGGAGTCTTAAAGTAATTTCAGGATGGTTTTTGAAAGGGTTTTCAGTTGACCGTGAAGTCCTCTTTTGTATCCTTCTGCTATCTAGTAAGTGGACCTCTCTTTGCTAAATCTACTTTCATACTGTGTATGTATTTTCCTCTTAATTCACCGTTATTACATGTGGGGGGCTGCTATCATCTTTTGGGGTACTTCCCTAGAGGTAAGCCAGGTCTGTTTCTTCCTCTACCAGGCGTAGTTAGTCCTCCGGCTGGCGCGTGGCATATAGGAAGCCGTAAGTATGCTCCCTGGCTACTGTTAGTTGTGTGGTAGATTTAGCTCACGGTCAACTCGAGTTTCCATCACCCGAGAGCTCGTTCGTTACTTATATGTTTCTTACGTTCCCTTGCCATTGGGAACCATGACAGTATGACCGGCCCTGTGTTAAACTTATTGGCAGAAGAAAGGAGAGAAAAAAGAAGTCTGTAAATTTTTTTTTTTTTTTTCCCTTTTTCCTCTATGCTTGCTCCATAGTTGGATCTGTTGTATTTCAGCTTTAATTACAGCCTTTGCCTTTCTCTCCTTATAATCCTTGAATGGCTCTGAGCTCACCTGTTTTAAGATGGATCCTCAGAGTTTGGCTGCAGGTTTAAATAATCTTGCTACGAAGGTTCAAAATTTACAAGATTTTGTTATACATGCTCCTATTTCTGAACCTAAAATCCCTACACCAGAGGTGTTTTCCGGAGATAGATCTCGGTTTTTGAATTTCAAATATAATTGTAAATTATTCCTTTCTCTCAGACCTCACTCCTCAGGAGATCCTGTCCAGCAGGTTAAGATTGTAATCTCTTTGCTGCGAGGTGACCCTCAAAATTGGGCATTTTCATTGGCACCAGGGGATCCTGCGTTGCTCAATGTGGATGCGTTTTTCCTGGCTTTAGGGTTGCTTTATGAGGAACCTAATTTGGAGATTCAAGCTGAAAAAGCTTTGATAGCCCTATCTCAAGGGCAAGATGAAGCGGAGATATACTGCCAAAAATTTCGTAGGTGGTCTGTGCTTACTCAGTGGAATGAGTGCGCCTTAGCGGCAAATTTCAGAGAGGGCCTTTCTGATGCCGTTAAAGATGTTATGGTCGGGTTCCCTGCGCCTACAGGTCTGAATGAGTCCATGACAATGGCAATTCAGATTGATCGGCGTTTGCGGGAGCGCAAACCCGTGCACCATTTGGCGGTATCTTCTGAAGAGACGCCAGAGAAAATGCAATGTGACAGAGTTATGTCCAGAAGCGAGCGGCAGAATTATAGGCGTAAAAATGGGTTATGCTTCTATTGTGGTGATTCTGCTCATGTTATATCGGCATGCTCTAAGCGTACTAGGAAGGTTGACAAGTCCATTTCAATTGGCACTTTACAGTCCAAATTTATTTTGTCTGTAACCTTGATTTGTTCATTATCAGTTATTACCGTGGATGCCTATGTGGACTCTGGCGCCGCTCTGAGTCTTATGGACTGGTCCTTTGCCAGGCGCTGTGGGTTTGATTTAGAGCCTCTGGAAGTCCCTATACCTCTGAAGGGTATTGATTCTACACCTTTGGCTTGTAATAAACCACAGTTCTGGACGCAAGTGACTATGCGTATGACTCCAGACCATCAGGAGGTGATTCGCTTCCTTGTGTTGTACAATTTACATGATGTTTTGGTGCTTGGATTACCATGGTTACAGTCTCATAACCCAGTCCTTGACTGGAAAGCAATGTCTGTGTTAAGCTGGGGATGTCAGGGGGCTCATGGGGACGTACCTTTGGTTTCCATTTCGTCATCTATTCCCTCTGAGATTCCGGAATTTTTATCTGATTATCGTGATGTTTTTGAGGAGCCTAAGCTTGGTTCACTACCTCCTCACAGAGATTGCGATTGTGCCATAGATCTGATTCCGGGCAGTAAATTTCCAAAGGGTCGTTTATTTAATCTATCTGTACCTGAACATGCTGCTATGCGAGAATATATTAAGGAGTCCCTGGAAAAGGGACATATTCGTCCTTCTTCATCTCCCTTAGGAGCCGTTTTTTTCTTTGTATCTAAAAAAGATGGCTCTTTGAGGCCGTGTATTGATTATCGACTCTTGAATAAAATTACAGTCAAATATCAGTATCCTCTGCCACTGCTTACTGATTTGTTTGCTCGAATAAAAGGGGCTAAGTGGTTCTCTAAGATTGATCTCCGTGGGGCGTATAATTTGGTGCGAATTAAGCAGGGGGATGAGTGGAAAACCGCATTTAATACGCCCGAGGGCCATTTTGAGTATTTAGTAATGCCTTTTGGTCTTTCAAATGCCCCTTCAGTCTTTCAGTCCTTTATGCATGACATTTTCCGTGAATATTTGGATAAATTTATGATCGTGTATCTGGATGATGTTTTGATTTTTTCGGATGACTGGGATTCTCATGTCCAACAGGTCAGGAGGGTTTTTCAGGTTCTGCGGGCTAATTCCTTGTGTGTGAAGGGTTCTAAGTGTATTTTTGGGGTTCAAAAGATTTCTTTTTTGGGGTACATTTTTTCCCCCTCTTCCATTGAGATGGATCCTGTCAAGGTTCGGGCTATTTGTGATTGGACGCAACCTTCTTCTCTTAAGAGCCTTCAGAAATTTTTGGGCTTTGCTAATTTTTATCGTCGATTTATAACTGGTTTTTCTGATGTTGCTAAACCTTTGACTGATTTGACCAAAAAGGGTGCTGATGTTGCTGATTGGTCCCCTGCTGCTGTGGAGGCCTTTTGGGAGCTTAAGCGCCGCTTTTCTTCCGCCCCTGTGTTGCGTCAGCCTGATGTTACTTTTCCTTTTCAGGTTGAGGTCGATGCTTCCGAGATCGGAGCTGGGGCGGTCTTGTCGCAGAAAAGTTCCGACTGCTCCGTGATGAGACCTTGTGCGTTCTTTTCTCGAAAATTTTCGCCCGCCGAGCGAAATTATGATATTGGTAATCGGGAGCTTTTGGCTATGAAGTGGGCTTTTGAGGAGTGGCGTCATTGGCTTGAGGGGGCTAGACATCAGGTGGTGGTATTGACCGATCACAAGAATTTGATTTATCTTGAGTCTGCCAGGCGCCTGAATCCTAGACAGGCGCGCTGGTCGTTGTTTTTCTCTCGGTTTAATTTTGTGGTCTCATACTTACCAGGTTCTAAAAATGTGAAGGCGGATGCTGTTGTGAAATTGGATTCTGGGCTCCCCCGGTGGCCACTTGTGGAATTGTACTTGTGTGCATCATCCCCTCTGTTCACCTGCTCCTATCAGGATGTGGGAGTCGCTATATAACCTTGCTCCTCTGTCAGTTTCATGCCGGTCAACAATGTAATCAGAAGCCTTCTGTGCATGTTCCTGCTACTAGACAACTCCTAGCTAAGTTGGACTTTTGTCCTTGTGTGTTTTTGCATTTTGTTCCTGTTCACAGCTGCTGTTTCGTTACTGTGTCTGGAAAGCTCTTGTGAGCGGAAATTGCCACTCTGGTGTTATGAGTTAATGCTAGAGTCTTAAAGTAATTTCTGGATGGTGTTTTGATAGGGTTTTCTGCTGACCATGAAAGTGCCCTTTCTGTCTTCATGCTATCTAGTAAGCGGACCTCGATTTTGCTAAACCTATTTTCATACTACGTTTGTCATTTCATCTAAAATCACCACCAATATATGTGGGGGCCTCTGTCTGCCTTTTGGGAAAATTTCTCTAGAGGTGAGCCAGGACTGTCTTTTCCTCTGCTAGGATTAGGTAGTTCTCCGGCTGGCGCTGGGCATCTAGGGATAAAAAACGTAGGCATGCTACCCGGCCACTTCTAGTTGTGCGGCAGGTTTAGTTCATGGTCAGTATAGTTTCCATCTTCCAAGAGCTAGTTCTCATATATGCTGGGCTATGTTCTCTCGCCATTGAGAATCATGACAGTTTGACCGGCCCAAAAAAGGGTTAAATTACTGGCTGAGAAAGGAGAGAAAAAAGAAGTCTGCTACAATTTTTTTTTTTTTCCTCTAGTTCTGAGTGTGCTCTTAATTGAATCACTTGCTAGTTTGCCTATGCTGCAGCCTTCCTCTCTTTCTCTCCTTCTAATCTTTGAATGGCTCTGTGTTCACCTGTTTCAAATGGATCTTCAGAGTGTAGCTACAGGTTTGAATAATCTCGCCACAAAGGTACAAAATTTGCAAGATTTTGTTGTTCATGCACCTATGTCTGAGCCTAGAATTCCTTTGCCTGAATTCTTCTCGGGGAATAGATCTCACTTTCAAAATTTTAAAAATAATTGCAAATTGTTTTTGTCCCTGAAGTCTCGCTCTGCCGGAGACCCTGCACAGCAGGTCAGGATTGTAATTTCCTTGCTCCGGGGCGACCCTCAGGACTGGGCTTTTGCATTGGCACCAGGGGATCCTGCGTTGCTCAATGTGGATGCGTTTTTTCTGGCCTTGGGGTTGCTTTATGAGGAACCTCATTTAGAGCTTCAGGCGGAAAAGGCCTTGATGTCCTTGTCTCAGGGGCAAGATGAAGCTGAAATATACTGCCAAAAATTCCGCAAATGGTCTGTGCTTACTCAGTGGAATGAGTGCGCCCTGGCGGCGATTTTCAGAGAAGGTCTCTCTGATGCCATTAAGGATGTTATGGTGGGGTTCCCTGTGCCTGCGAGTCTGAATGAGTCCATGACGATGGCTATTCAGATCGATAGGCGTCTGCGGGAGCGCAAACCTGTGCACCATTTGGCGGTGTCTACTGAGAAAACGCCAGAAAATATGCAATGTGATAGAATTCTGTCCAGAAGCGAGCGGCAGAATTTTAGACGAAAAAATGGGTTGTGCTTCTATTGTGGTGATTCAACTCATGTTATATCAGCATGCTTTAAGCGTACTAAGAAGCCTGACAAGTCTGTTTCAATTAGCACTTTACAGTCTAAGTTTATTCTATCTGTGACCCTGATTTGTTCTTTGTCATCTATTACCGCGGACGCCTATGTCGACTCTGGCGCTGCTTTGAGTCTTATGGATTGGTCCTTTGCCAAACGCTGTGGGTATGATTTGGAGCCATTGGAGGCTCCGATACCTCTGAAAGGGATTGACTCCACCCCATTGGCTAGTAATAAACCACAATACTGGACACAAGTGACTATGCGTGTTAATCCGGATCACCAGGAGGTTATTCGCTTTCTGGTGCTGTATAATCTACATGATGTTTTGGTGCTGGGATTGCCATGGCTGCAATCTCATAACCCAGTCCTCGACTGGAGAGCTATGTCTGTGTTAAGCTGGGGATGTAAAGGAACTCATGGGGACGTACCTTTGGTTTCCATTTCATCATCTATTCCCTCTGAGATTCCTGAATTCTTGTCTGACTTTCGTGACGTTTTTGAAGAACCCAAGGTTGGTTCACTACCTCCGCACCGGGAGTGCGATTGTGCCATAGACTTGATTCCGTTTAGTAAATACCCTAAGGGTCGTTTATTTAATCTGTCTGTGCCTGAACACGCGGCTATGCGAGAATATATAAAGGAGTCCTTGGAAAAGGGACATATTCGTCCTTCGTCATCTCCCTTAGGAGCCGGTTTTTTCTTTGTGTCTAAGAAAGACGGCTCTTTGAGGCCGTGTATTGATTATCGTCTTTTGAATAAAATCACGGTTAAATATCAATATCCGTTACCACTGCTTACTGATTTGTTTGCTCGTATAAAGGGGGCCAAGTGGTTCTCTAAGATTGATCTCCGTGGGGCGTATAATTTGGTGCGAATCAAGCAGGGGGATGAGTGGAAAACCGCATTTAATACGCCCGAGGGCCATTTTGAGTATTTGGTGATGCCTTTTGGTCTTTCTAATGCCCCTTCAGTCTTCCAGTCCTTTATGCATGACATTTTCCGCGATTATTTGGATAAATTTATGATTGTGTATCTGGATGATATTCTGATTTTTTCGGATGACTGGGACTCTCATGTCCAGCAGGTCAGGAGGGTTTTTCAGGTTTTGCGGTCTAATTCCTTGTGTGTGAAGGGTTCTAAGTGTGTTTTTGGGGTTCAAAAGATTTCCTTCTTGGGATACATTTTTTCCCCCTCTTCCATCGAGATGGATCCTGTCAAGGTTCAGGCTATTGGTGATTGGACGCAACCCTCTTCTCTTAAGAGTCTTCAGAAATTTTTGGGCTTTGCTAACTTTTATCGTCGATTTATTGCTGGTTTTTCTGATGTTGTAAAACCATTGACTGATTTGACTAAGAAGGGTGCTGATGTTGCTGATTGGTCCCCTGATGCTGTGGAGGCCTTTCGGGAGCTCAAGCGCCGCTTTTCTTCCGCCCCAGTGTTGCGTCAGCCTGATGTTGCTCTTCCTTTTCAGGTTGAGGTCGACGCTTCTGAAATCGGAGCTGGGGCGGTGTTGTCGCAGAGAAGTTCCGACTGCTCCGTGATGAGACCTTGTGCCTTTTTTTCCCGTAAATTTTCGCCCGCCGAGCGGAATTATGATATTGGGAATCGGGAGCTTTTGGCCATGAAGTGGGCTTTTGAGGAGTGGCGTCACTGGCTTGAGGGGGCCAGACATCAGGTGGTGGTATTGACTGACCACAAAAATTTAATTTACCTTGAGTCTGCCAGGCGCCTGAATCCTAGACAGGCGCGCTGGTCGTTGTTTTTCTCTCGGTTTAATTTTGTGGTGTCTTACCTACCGGGTTCTAAGAATGTTAAGGCGGATGCCCTTTCTAGGAGTTTTGAGCCTGACTCCCCTGGTAATTCTGAGCCCACAGGTATCCTTAAAGATGGAGTGATATTGTCTGCCGTTTCTCCAGACCTGTGGCGGGCCTTGCAGGAGTTTCAGGCGGATAGACCTGATCGTTGCCCACCTGGTAGACTGTTTGTTCCTGATGATTGGACCAGTAGAGTCATCTCTGAGGTTCATTCTTCTGCGTTGGCAGGTCATCCTGGAATCTTTGGTACCAGGGATTTGGTGGCAAGGTCCTTCTGGTGGCCTTCCCTGTCACGAGATGTGCGAGGCTTTGTGCAGTCTTGTGACGTTTGTGCTCGGGCCAAGCCTTGTTGTTCTCGGGCTAGTGGATTGTTGTTACCCTTGCCTATCCCGAAGAGGCCTTGGTCGCACATCTCGATGGATTTTATTTCGGATCTGCCTGTTTCTCAGAAGATGTCTGTCATCTGGGTGGTGTGTGACCGTTTCTCTAAGATGGTCCATCTGGTTCCCTTGCCTAAGTTGCCTTCTTCTTCCGAGTTGGTTCCTCTGTTTTTTCAAAATGTTGTTCGTTTGCATGGTATTCCGGAGAATATCGTTTCTGACAGAGGGACCCAATTCGTGTCTAGATTTTGGCGGGCATTCTGTGCTAGGATGGGCATAGATTTGTCTTTTTCGTCTGCTTTCCATCCTCAGACTAATGGCCAGACCGAGCGGACTAATCAGACCTTGGAGACATATTTGAGGTGTTTTGTGTCTGCGGATCAGGATGATTGGGTTGCTTTTTTGCCTTTGGCGGAGTTCGCCCTCAATAATCGGGCCAGCTCTGCCACCTTGGTGTCCCCGTTTTTCTGTAATTCGGGGTTTCATCCTCGATTTTCCTCCGGTCAAGTGGAATCTTCGGATTGTCCTGGAGTGGATGCTGTGGTGGAGAGGTTGCATCAGATTTGGGGGCAGGTGGTGGACAATTTGAAGTTGTCCCAGGAGAAGACTCAGCTTTTTGCCAACCGCCGTCGTCGTGTTGGTCCTCGGCTTTGTGTTGGGGACTTGGTGTGGTTGTCTTCTCGTTTTGTCCCTATGAGGGTTTCTTCTCCTAAGTTTAAGCCTCGGTTCATCGGCCCGTACAAGATATTGGAGATTCTTAACCCTGTGTCCTTCCGTTTGGACCTCCCTGCATCCTTTTCGATTCATAATGTTTTTCATCGGTCATTGTTGCGCAGGTATGAGGTACCGGCTGTGCCTTCCGTTGAGCCTCCTGCTCCGGTGTTGGTTGAGGGTGAGTTGGAGTACGTTGTGGAAAAGATCTTAGACTCTCGTGTTTCCAGATGGAAACTCCAGTATCTGGTCAAATGGAAGGGATACGGTCAGGAGGATAATTCTTGGGTCACTGCCTCTGATGTTCATGCCTCCGATCTTGTCCGTGCCTTTCATAGGGCTCATCCTGATCGCCCTGGTGGTTCTGGTGAGGGTTCGGTGCCCCCCCCTTGAGGGGGGGGTACTGTTGTGAAATTGGATTCTGGGCTCCCCCGGTGGCCACTTGTGGAATTGTACTTGTGTGCATCATCCCCTCTGTTCACCTGCTCCTATCAGGATGTGGGAGTCGCTATATAACCTTGCTCCTCTGTCAGTTTCATGCCGGTCAACAATGTAATCAGAAGCCTTCTGTGTATGTTCCTGCTACTAGACAACTCCTAGCTAAGTTGGACTTTTGTCCTTGTGTGTTTTTGCATTTTGTTCCTGTTCACAGCTGCTGTTTCGTTACTGTGTCTGGAAAGCTCTTGTGAGCGGAAATTGCCACTCTGGTGTTATGAGTTAATGCTAGAGTCTTAAAGTAATTTCTGGATGGTGTTTTGATAGGGTTTTCTGCTGACCATGAAAGTGCCCTTTCTGTCTTCATGCTATCTAGTAAGCGGACCTCGATTTTGCTAAACCTATTTTCATACTACGTTTGTCATTTCATCTAAAATCACCGCCAATATATGTGGGGGCCTCTGTCTTCCTTTTGGGAAAATTTCTCTAGAGGTGAGCCAGGACTGTCTTTTCCTCTGCTAGGATTAGGTAGTTCTCCGGCTGGCGCTGGGCATCTAGGGATAAAAAACGTAGGCATGCTACCCGGCCACTTCTAGTTGTGCGGCAGGTTTAGTTCATGGTCAGTATAGTTTCCATCTTCCAAGAGCTAGTTCTCATATATGCTGGGCTATGTTCTCTCGCCATTGAGAATCATGACAGGATGCCCTTTCTAGGAGTTTTGAGCCTGATTCCCCTGGTGATTCTGAACCTACAGGTATCCTTAAGGATGGGGTGATATTATCTGCTGTTTCCCCAGACCTGCGACGGGCTTTGCAGGAGTTTCAGGCGGATAGACCTGATCGTTGCCCGCCTGGTAGACTGTTTGTTCCTGATGATTGGACCAGTAGAGTCATCTCAGAGGTTCATTCTTCTGTGTTGGCAGGTCATCCCGGGATCTTTGGTACCAGGGATTTGGTGGCTAGGTCCTTCTGGTGGCCTTCCCTGTCTCGAGATGTACGAGTTTTTGTGCAGTCTTGTGATGTTTGTGCTCGGGCCAAACCTTGTTGTTCTCGGGCTAGCGGATTGTTGTTATCTTTGCCTATTCCGAAGAGGCCTTGGACTCACATCTCTATGGATTTTATTTCTGATCTCCCTGTTTCTCAGAAAATGTCTGTCATCTGGGTGGTGTGTGACCGTTTTTCAAAGATGGTTCATTTGGTGCCCTTGCCTAAGTTGCCTTCTTCATCCGAGTTGGTTCCTCTGTTTTTTCAAAATGTGGTTCGCTTGCATGGTATTCCGGAGAATATCGTTTCTGACAGGGGGACCCAGTTCGTGTCTAGATTTTGGCGGGCGTTCTGTGCTAGGATGGGCATTGATTTGTCTTTTTCGTCTGCGTTCCATCCTCAGACTAATGGCCAGACTGAGCGAACTAATCAGACCTTGGAGACTTATTTGAGGTGTTTTGTGTCTGCGGATCAGGATGACTGGGTTGCCTTTTTGCCGTTGGCGGAGTTTGCCCTCAATAATCGGGCTAGTTCTGCCACTTTGGTTTCTCCTTTCTTTTGCAATTCGGGGTTCCATCCTCGTTTTTCTTCCGGTCAGGTGGAGTCTTCGGATTGTCCTGGAGTGGATACCATGGTGGATAGGTTGCATCGGATTTGGGGACAGGTGGTGGACAATTTGGAGTTGTCCCAGGAAAAGACTCGGCATTTTGCTAACCGCCGTCGTCGTGTTGGTCCTCGTCTTCGTGTTGGGGACTTGGTGTGGTTGTCT
This sequence comes from Ranitomeya variabilis, assembly GCF_051348905.1. Lineage (NCBI taxonomy): Eukaryota > Metazoa > Chordata > Amphibia > Anura > Dendrobatidae > Ranitomeya > Ranitomeya variabilis. The sequence goes on along the minus strand of NC_135232.1, from coordinate 242,208,693 downwards.
TCTCGTTTTGTCCCTATGAGGGTTTCTTCTCCTAAGTTTAAGCCTCGGTTCATCGACCCGTATAAGATTTTGGAGATTCTTAACCCCGTGTCCTTTCGATTGGACCTCCCAGCATCTTTTTCTATCCATAATGTCTTCCATCGGTCATTATTGCGCAGGTATGAGGTACCGGTTGTGCCTTCCGTTGAGCCTCCCGCTCCGGTGTTGGTTGAGGGTGAATTGGAGTACGTTGTGGAGAAGATCTTGGACTCCCGTGTTTCCAGATGGAAACTTCAGTATCTGGTCAAGTGGAAGGGCTACGGTCAGGAGGATAATTCTTGGGTGACAGCCTCTGATGTTCATGCCTCTGATTTGGTCCGTGCCTTTCATAGGGCTCATCCTGATCGCCCTGGTGGTTCTTGTGAGGGTTCGGTGCCCCCTCCTTGAGGGGGGGGTACTGTTGTGAATTTGGTTTTTGGGCTCCCCCGGTGGTCACTGGTGGTACTGGACTTGTGTGCTTCACTTTCTCTGTTCACCTGTTTCCATCAGGATATGGGAGTATCCTATTTAGCCTTGCTGCTCAGTTATTCTAGTGCCGGCCATCAATGTAACCAGAGCCTTTCTGTTGCATGTTCCTGCTTCTAGACTACTATCAGCTAAGTTGGACTCTTAGTCCTAAGTTTGTTTTGCATTTTTGTTCCAGTTCACAGTTATGTTATTTTTCTGTAGCTGGAAGCTCTTGTGGGCCGAAATTGCCACTCCGGTGTCATGAGTTGACACATGAGTCTTAAAGTAATTTTGGGATGGTATTTTAATAGGGTTTTCAGCTGACCGTGAAGTTCCCTATTGTATCTTCTTGCTATCTAGTAAGCGGACCTCGCTTTGCTGAACCTACCTTCATACTGCGTATGTCTTTTCCTCTGAACACACCGTTAATATATGTGGGGGGCTTCTGTCTCCTTTTTGGGGGAATTTCCCTAGAGGTAAGCCAGGTCTGTCTTTTCCTCTATTAGGGTTAGTTAGTCCTCCGGCTGGCGCTAGGCGTCTAGGGATAAAACGTAGGTACGTCACCCGGCCACTGTTAGTTGTGTGGTAGGTTTAGCTCACGGTCAGCTTGAGATTCCATCACCCAAGAGCTAGTCTGTTATTTAAGTTCTCTGACGTTCCCTTGCCATTGGGAACCATGACAATGGTCTTTCTGAGGCCATTAAGGATATTATGGTGGGGTTCCCTGCGCCTACAGGTCTGAATGAGTCTATGACTATGGCCATTCAGATTGATCGGCGTTTACGGGAGCGCAAACCTGTGCACCAGTTGGCGGTGTCTTCTGAACAGGCACCTGAGACTATGCAATGTGATAGAATTCAGTCCAGAAGTGAACGGCAAAATTATAGGCGGAAAAATGGATTGTGTTTTTATTGTGGTGATTCAGCTCATGTTATATCAGAATGCTCTAAACGCACAAAAAAGGTTGATAAATCTTTTGCCATTAGTACTCTGCAGTCTAAGTTCATTTTGACTGTAACTCTGATTTGTTCACTGTCATCCATTTCCGTCGATGCCTATGTGGATTCGGGCGCTGCCCTGAGTCTTATGGATTGGTCTTTTGCCAAACGCTGCGGTTTTAGTCTGGAGCCTCTGGAAGTTCCTATTCCTTTGAAGGGAATTGACTCTACACCATTGGCTATGAATAAACCGCAGTACTGGACACAAGTGACCATGCGCATGACTCCCATTCATCAGGAGGTGATTCGCTTCCTTGTACTGTATAATTTACATGATGTACTAGTGCTTGGTCTGCCATGGTTACAAACTCATAATCCAGTCCTGGATTGGAAAACAATGTCTGTGTTAAGCTGGGGATGTCAGGGGGTTCATGATGATGCACCTCTGATTTCAATTGCTTCATCTACTCCTTCTGAGGTCCCTGCGTTTTTGTCTGACTATCGGGATGTTTTTGAGGAGCCTAAGCTCAATTCGCTCCCTCCTCATAGGGATTGTGACTGTGCTATAGAATTAATTCCTGGCAGTAAGTTCCCTAAGGGTCGTTTATTTAATCTGTCAGTGCCAGAGCATACCGCTATGCGGAATTATATTAAGGAGTCCTTGGAAAAGGGACATATTCGTCCATCTTCGTCCCCTCTGGGAGCAGGTTTTTTTTTCGTGGCTAAAAAAGATGGTTCCCTGAGGCCTTGTATAGATTATCGCCTTCTGAATAAGATTACAGTCAAATATCAGTATCCATTGCCATTATTGACTGATTTGTTTGCTCGCATTAAGGGGGCTAGGTGGTTCACTAAGATAGATCTTCGCGGTGCGTATAATCTTGTGCGGATAAAGCAGGGTGATGAGTGGAAAACCGCATTTAATACGCCTGAGGGCCATTTTGAGTATTTGGTAATGCCTTTTGGACTTTCTAATGCTCCTTCAGTCTTTCAGTCCTTTATGCACAATATTTTCCGTGAATATCTGGATAAGTTTATGATTGTGTATCTGGATGATATTTTGGTGTTTTCTGATGACTGGGAGTCTCATGTTCTACAGGTCAGGAAGGTGTTTCAAGTCCTGCGGGCCAATTCTCTGTTTGTGAAGGGCTCAAAATGTCTCTTCGGAGTCCAGAAGATTTCTTTTTTGGGGTACATTTTTTCTCCTTCTACTATTGAGATGGATCCCGTCAAGGTTCAGGCGATTTGTGACTGGACACAACCTACATCTGTTAAGAGTCTTCAGAAGTTCTTGGGTTTTGCTAATTTTTATCGTCAGTTCATTTCTAATTTTTCCAGTGTTGTTAAACCTTTGACTGATTTGACTAAAAAGGGTGCTGATGTTGCTAATTGGTCTCCTGCGGCTGTGGAGGCCTTTCAGGAACTTAAGCGCCGGTTTTCTTCTGCTCCTGTGTTATGTCAACCAGATGTTTCACTTCCTTTTCAGGTTGAGGTTGATGCTTCCGAGATTGGAGCGGGGGCGGTTTTGTCACAGAGAAGTTCCGATGGCTCGGTGATGAAGCCATGTGCGTTCTTTTCTAGAAAATTCTCGCCCGCCGAGCGCAATTATGATGTGGGTAATCGGGAGCTTTTGGCCATGAAGTGGGCATTTGAGGAGTGGCGTCATTGGCTTGAGGGTGCTAGACATCGTGTGGTGGTCTTGACTGATCACAAAAATCTGATTTACCTTGAGTCTGCCAGGCGTTTGAATCCTAGACAGGCTCGTTGGTCGTTGTTTTTTTCTCGTTTCAATTTTGTGGTTTCATACTTGCCAGGTTCAAAGAATGTGAAGGCAGATGCTCTTTCCAGGAGTTTTGTGCCTGACTCTCCTGGAGACTTTGGGCCTACTGGCATCCTTAGGGATGGGGTAATATTGTCCGCCGTCTCCCCAGACTTGCGACGTGCATTGCAGGAGTTTCAGGCGGATAAACCTGATCGGTGTCCACCAGGAAGACTGTTTGTTCCGGATGATTGGACCAGTAGAGTCATCTCCGAGGTCCATTCTTCTGTGTTGGCTGGTCATCCTGGAATATTTGGTACTAGAGACTTGGTGGCCAGGTCTTTTTGGTGGCCTTCCTTGTCAAGGGATGTGCGCACCTTTGTGCAGTCTTGTGAAGTGTGTGCTCGGGCTAAGCCTTGCTGTTCTCGGGCCAGTGGGTTGTTGTTATCCTTGCCTATTCCGAAGAGGCCTTGGACGCACATTTCCATGGATTTTATTTCAGATCTCCCTGTCTCACAGAAAATGTCCGTTATCTGGGTTGTGTGTGACCGCTTTTCTAAGATGATTCATTTGGTACCCTTGCCTAAGTTGCCTTCCTCATCTGAGTTGGTCCCTTTGTTTTTTCAGAACGTGGTTCGTTTGCATGGGATTCCGGAGAATATCGTTTCGGACAGGGGATCCCAGTTTGTGTCTAGATTTTGGCGGACGTTTTGTGCTAAGATGGGCATTAATTTGTCTTTCTCGTCTGCATTCCATCCTCAGACGAATGGCCAGACGGAGCGAACTAATCAGACCTTGGAAACTTATTTAAGGTGTTTTGTTTCTGCTGATCAAGATGACTGGGTTGCCTTTTTGCCACTGGCCGAATTTGCACTTAATAATCGGGCTAGTTCTGCTACTTTGGTTTCTCCTTTCTTTTGTAATTCGGGGTTTCATCCTCGTTTTTTCTCTGGTCAGGTGGAGCCTTCGGATTGTCCTGGAGTGGACGTGGTGGTGGATAGGCTACATCAGATTTGGAATCAGGTGGTGGACAATTTGAAGTTGTCTCAGGAGAAGGCTCAGCAGTTTGCTAATCGTCGTCGCCGCGTGGGTCCCCGACTTCGTGTTGGGGACTTGGTGTGGTTGTCTTCTCGTTTTGTCCCTATGAAGGTCTCTTCTCCCAAGTTTAAGCCTCGGTTCATCGGTCCTTATAAGATCTTGGAGATTCTTAACCCTGTATCTTTTCGTTTGGATCTCCCAGCATCGTTTGCTATTCATAATGTGTTCCATCGGTGGTTATTGCGGAGGTATGAGGTGCCCGTTGTTCCTTCGGTTGAGCCTCCTGCTCCGGTGCTGGTGGAGGGAGAATTGGAGTATGTTGTTGAGAAGATCTTGGATTCTCGTGTTTCCAGACGTAAACTCCAGTATTTGGTTAAGTGGAAGGGTTATGGTCAGGAGGATAATTCCTGGGTGGTCGCCTCTGATGTTCATGCGACTGATTTTGTCCGCGCCTTCCATAGAGCTCATCCTGATCGCCCTGGGGGTTCTCGTGAGGGTTCGGTGACCCCTCCTCAAGGGGGGGGTACTGTTGTGGATTCTGTTTTTGGGCTCCCTCTGGTGGTTACAACTGGTACTGGGTGACTTTGGTGGGTTGCGGTCTCTGGTTTCCACCTGTCCATCAGTGGCTGGGTGTTTCCTATTTAACCTGGCTTTCCTGTCATTCCCTTGCCGGCTATCAATGTATCAGTGTGTGTCTCTGTTACCTGCTCCTAGGCCTTCAAGACAAGCTAAGTCTGTATTTCCCTGTTTCATGATTGCTTTCATGTTTTTTTAGTCCAGCTTGCCGATATGTAATTCTCTGCTGCTGGTTGCTCTAGTGGGCCGAAATTACCACTCATGTACCATGAGTTGGCACATGAGTTCAAGTAATTTCAGGATGGTATTTTGAAGGGTTTTTCAGCTGACCGCGCAGTTCACCTTTTGTATCCTCTGCTATCTAGCTTAAGCGGGCCTCATTTTGCTGAATCTGTTTTCATAACTACGTTTGTGCCTTCCTCTCATTTCACCGTCATTATATGTGGGAGGCTGCTATCTCTGTGGGAATATTTCTCTGGAGGCAAGTGAGATCTGTTATTCTTCTGATAGGGGAAGCTAGATCTCCGGCTGGCGCGAGACATCTAGGGGCCCCCCAGGAACGTCCCCCGGCTACTGTTAGTTGAGTGTTGAGGTTCAGGATCGCGGTCAGCTCAGGTTCCATCACCCTAGAGCTCGTCCTGTTTTTGCCCGTGTTATGTTGACAAATTCCCTGCCATTGGGAATCATGACACTGGTCTATTCGTGATCCTCAGCCACTAAGGATCATAACAGTACAGCCGGACCATAAAGTGTTAATTGCATGGCAGAAGCAGGACAAAAGAAGCCTTGAGAATTTTTTTTTTTTTCTTTGTTGTTGCCGTGTGTCTAGCTGCTGTGGCTGGCTTCTCTCCTCCTCTTAATCTTGGTGTGGCTCTGAGTTCAGCTGCTGACATGGATGTCCAGAGCTTGGCTTCCAGTCTGGATCATCTTGCTGCTAGGGTTCAAAGTATTCAGGATTTGGTTGTTCACAGTCCTATGTCAGAGCCTAGGATACCTGTTCCGGAGTTGTTTTCTGGAGATAGATCTAGGTTCCTGAATTTTAGGAACAATTGTAAGTTGTTTCTTTCTTTGAAACCTCGTTCCTCTGGTGATGCCGTTCAGCAAGTTAAGATTATCATTTCCTTTTTGCGTGGTGACCCCCAAGATTGGGCCTTCGCATTGGCGCCAGGGGATCCTGCATTGCTTAGTGTAGATGCGTTTTTTCTAGCCCTTGGATTGCTCTATGAGGAACCTAATCTTGAGAACCAGGCTGAAAAAACGTTATTGGCCGTCTCGCAGGGGCAAGATGAAGCAGAGGTGTACTGCCAGAAATTTCGGAAATGGTCGGTGCTTACTCAGTGGAATGAGTGTGCCCTGGCTGCAAATTTCAGAGAAGGTCTTTCTGAAGCCATTAAGAATGTCATGGTGGGGTTCCCTACGCCTGCAGGTCTGAATGACGATAACAAGAATGGCTAGCACACGACCAAGATCGGATTGTAAGGTGCTAGTGAACGGAAATTGATCCCATCAATACGTACAAGTCTATAATCACTGCACTCTTTGCGACATTATTATGCTTCAAGTGAAAAACGTGTTTATTACAAGTGAAGAGGCGACAAGTACAGACGTTTCGGCCACTCGGCCTTGATCACTGAGTCGCTAGAACAAATAAAAACAAATATACATAAGATTCACAATACAGACAATATATACAATATATACAAATGAGCATACTAAGGGATCGAAGACATGTCAGAAGGACTAAATGACTAGGGGGATAACGTCTAAGTGGATCCTCAAAGGGGTAAAGGACATTTCAGCTAGAGGCAAGAAAAAAGTGGTTGCCACGTATTCGTTTAGGGATGACTGATTACAAGTCCTAAGTATAACTGGATACAGGTGGAGGGAGAGAACGAAAGAACATCAAAGCCAATAGAGAATGATGTACGGACATACCGTAATGGAGGTGCGTCACAAGGTCATGCTTGTACGTCCCGGATAGGAATGGGCTAGGTATGGCACATAAAACATGGTAAGAGTGGTAAATATTTATTACAACCCCCTGAATAAAGATGGAAGTACCAGTGCTATAATTATAGGATGGCGTACTGTTTAGAGGAGCGTACGGAGGCAATCATCAGTACTCGTACTGAGGTATCGTCTAGCACTAGGAGGACTGGATGTACAGGAGTACTATAATGAAAGTAATATAATTACCACAGTTGAAATACAGCTAGTACTGGAGCCACAAGGGGAGGCGGAAAGTGTTGGTTTAAGCTAGAGGGTATATAGATACATACAGTAAGAATACACAGTATGGATTATTAAGATGAGGCAAAAAAGTAATAGGAGGATATATTTACCCAATTGCCAGGGCTGCAAATGCCCAGATAGTGTGTGTGCCACTAGAATAGAAGAATGTACAGGTGAGAATCGTGAGAGGTAAATAAAGAGTATATAGCTTATGGCCAGTTAAGACTTACATAGAGGCAGAATCCGGTATGGTACACAGAATGACGTTGGTGGTGGAGTGGGAGGGCTGGCACAACCGTGCCTTAGCCGTAGATAGCCTGAGGGGACTTAGGCTGAGCGCTTATTTAAAGCGCTCTTAGGTCAGGTGACCGGAAGAGCAGAGGACGCTGGCGCATGCGCTTATTGTGTCAGTGATGATGTTTGTGTATAAGGGTTGTCGGGGAACGCTAGCGCCTGCGCTGTGTGGAGAGCCAGCAAGTTAGGCTGTGCACTAGTAGTGGTTGCACTGAGGGACACTCGCGCATGTGCAGTAGGCGTGCCTGCTAGTGTCGTCTAAACCTGCGCGCTCTAATAGTGGTTGCAGTGAGGAACGCTAGCGCAAGCGCAGTAAGTGGGCCTGGTATCGTAGTCCACACCTGGGCAGTATGCTGGTGCGGTACCAATGGTAATGCTAGTCGGCGGCTGGGAGGAGAGAGGTGGAGTAGGTGGAGAAAAAGATGCAGCTTGTTGAAGAAGTGGGCTGGGGGATTGGGGGACTAACCTAGGCTATATGTAAATAAAGAGACAAATACAGAAATTACAATGGATAACTGTAGCTGCGGTATGCGTACATCTAAAGAATGGTACACCAAGCATAATTGAGCATAATAATGCAAACATGAATGGACATAAATGAAAATAAGGAGGAATCGTAAATGACATGAAACATAAATGATGAATACAAGCAAAAACCAGCTAAATAAATGAAACAAAAAATGCACGAAAAAACAAATCATATAGACAGTATAGGAATAAAACAATGCTGAACAAATGAAAATCGAATAAAATCATAAAATGATCAAAACTGAATTGATGATAATGTAGGAGTCCAAACTGTAGAAGAAGGAAAAAAAGGAAAAAAACAAAAAGAACAGAGAAAACAGGGGGGGGGGGGGGGGGGGGTTGGGTCCTGAAGTTCAATCTTACCCAGTCATGGTTTGTCACAAGAATACGTAGACTACGGAGAATTAGTTCATCTAGGGAGAAAGAGACCAAACAGGATATTTATACTGACCAATCTATATCACGGTTAAGACCCTTAGGGTGAAGTGTGTCCAGGGTGTAGATCCAAAATGTTTCGCGCTGTTTCAACATTTGGATATGATTACCACCCCTTCTTGGTCTTGGGACCTTTTCCAGTACCTGAAACCTGAGTTGGGCTACGTTGTGTCTGGCCTCCTTAAAGTGTGCCGGTAGGGCTAACCATGTTTTCTCACACCTGATTGTAGATTTGTGGCTAGAAATCCGGTCCCTAATGGCCTGGGTTGTTTCGCCCACATATAGTAGGCCACAGGGACACTTAATGATGTAGATCACAAAATTAGACTCACAGGTGTAATAATCCTTGATCTGGTATGATTTGCCCGTTCGTGGGTGAACCACCTCATTGCCTTTAATTACATTGGAGCAACACATACAACTAAGGCAAGGGAATGTACCTGTCCTCTTGTGGCCACTCAAAGTTCTGGTGCTTGTCGTTTTTCCTGAGCCCAGGTCGGCCCGGACCACCCTATCTTTGATGTTTTTGGGGCGTCTTGTACACATCAGTGGTGGATCCTTGAAAGTGTCAATGTTTGGGTAAGTCCTGTGTAAGAGGGGCCAGTGCCTACGGATCAAATTATGGACCCTGAGCATAGAGGGGTGATGATAATGGACAAACGGAACCCTAGGAGTTTTGTTGGTCATGGTGGGACCAGTCATAGTTTCAGTAAGTACCCTCCTGGATTCTGTCTGAAGGAGCTGTATCGGGTAGTCCCGGGCCCTCAACTTTGCCGTCATTTCGTCCAATCTGGTTTTCCTTGTGGTTGGATTAGAGACTATCCTAGACACCCTTTTGAATTGGGATCTAGGTAGACTATTTTTTGTTGCTTGGGGATGACAGCTACTATACAGGAGAAGGCTGTTGCAGTCTGTAGGTTTGGAGTAGATGTCAGTGCTTAGTAGGCCCATCTGGTCCTTGATAACTTTGGTATCTAGGAATGTGACCATATCTACATGGTAAGTGATTGTGAATGACAGTTCTGGTCTGATGGTGTTTATATGATTGTAGAATTCAAGGAGACTAGTTTGGTCTCCTTGCCAGATGCAGAAGATGTCGTCGATATACCTGTACCAGGCCCGTGCCTGGTGTTGAAAGATGGTGTTACAGTAGATATGCTCTCTTTCAAAACGATCCATGTACAGATTGGCATAAGCCGGTGCTACGTTGGACCCCATAGCGGTTCCGCATGTCTGTACATAGAAGTCGTCTTCAAAGAGGAAGTAGTTCTCCCTTAGAACCAGGTCCAATAGGTCCAGGCACAGTTGTTGTGATCCACTATCGACATCAGCTTCCTGCAGCGTAAGCCTCACCGCATCAATACCCTTGTCATGGGTGATGGATGTGTACAAGCTATTTACATCCAGGGTACATAGAATACTGTCAGGTCGAACCTGATTGATCTCGTGTAATTTTTGTAAAAAATCTCCTGTATCTAGGAGAAAGGATTTGGTAAGTCGGGTATATGGTGTAAGTAACTTCTCCAGAAAAATTGAGAGAGGATTAAGGATAGAATCCGTGGATGCTACTATCGGGTGGCCTGGTGGGTTGTGGAGGTTTTTGTGTATTTTTGGAAGTATGTATATTACCGGTGTGACCGGATGGTGATTCAGTAAATATGTTCTTGTTTTGTTGTCAATAGTTTTGAGTTCTAGATGCTTATCCAGAACCGACGTGATTTTATGCCGTATTGAGAACGTTGGGTCATATTGTACCTTCCTGTATGTGTTGTCATCAGATAGTTGTCTTTTGATTTCTGTTATGTAATAACTTCTGTTCATAATCACGATGGCGCCCCCCTTGTCTGCAGGTTTTATGATGATATTTCTATTATCCCTGAGGGATTCTAGGGCTTGTTTCTCTGCAGGATTGAGATTGTGGCGGACAGGGAGGAAGCCAAGGCGATGATCGTGGATAGTTTTTTTAATGTCCCTATCAAGAAGGTTGATGAAGGTCTCAACCGCGTGATTAGTCTTTGGTGGCATAAAATTACTAGGGGTGCGTAATCCCAGAGTATTGATAGTGATTTTGGAGTCTACACTTCGGTTAGGTATTGTGCCTATTGTGTTGGTATTAAGTTGGGAGGTGCTACTGAAATGAACCTTAAGTCTAATGTTTCTATAGAAACGATGGAGGTCTTTTTCAAGTTGGAAAGAGTTCCATCTGGGTGTGGGGCAAAAGGACAAACCCATATTTAATACCTTAAGCTCAATGGGGGAAAGAGAATAGTCAGAGATATTCACTACATTGTTTGGACTCCTACCTTCGAACGGAGCGTCATCTGGTGGTCTGCGTCCTTTCTTCTTGGACCTCCTGGTTGGCGTGCGTTTGTTCCTAAAAAAACAGCAGATCTCGTGGTGTGAGGGCCGCCAGCATCGCTGCCTGAGCCCGGTGAGGAGTCCCCAGCAGCCGAGGAGCCCCCTGAGGGATAATTGCCTCCTGCTGGTCGGCGAAATCTCGTACGTTGTCGTCTGGGCGTTGGGTCCTCCCATCGGTACACACGATTATTTAGATAGTCCTCTGTGTCCCTTTGAAATTTGGCACGTTTTCTATCCTCGAGATTTTTTTGGTGCGAGGATAGTACTGCATCCACTTTATTCTTGAGTGTGGTAAACTCAGTGTCACTCAAGGTTGATGTGAGCTGGGTTTCGATAGTAGTGATCTTGACTTCAGTTTCCTTAATAGCTTCTTGTAGATACTCGATTGCTAGTAAAATAATGTCCAGAGAGCATTTGTTCAAGATTTTCTGGAAAGTGGCACTTTAGAAGTTACTTACACCATATACCCGACTTACCAAATCCTTTCTCCTAGATACAGGAGATTTTTTACAAAAATTACACGAGATCAATCAGGTTCGACCTGACAGTATTCTATGTACCCTGGATGTAAATAGCTTGTACACATCCATCACCCATGACAAGGGTATTGATGCGGTGAGGCTTACGCTGCAGGAAGCCGATGTCGATAGTGGATCACAACAACTGTGCCTGGACCTATTGGACCTGGTTCTAAGGGAGAACTACTTCCTCTTTGAAGACGACTTCTATGTACAGACATGCGGAACCGCTATGGGGTCCAACGTAGCACCGGCTTATGCCAATCTGTACATGGATCGTTTTGAAAGAGAGCATATCTACTGTAACACCATCTTTCAACACCAGGCACGGGCCTGGTACAGGTATATCGACGACATCTTCTGCATCTGGCAAGGAGACCAAACTAGTCTCCTTGAATTCTACAATCATATAAACACCATCAGACCAGAACTGTCATTCACAATCACTTACCATGTAGATATGGTCACATTCCTAGATACCAAAGTTATCAAGGACCAGATGGGCCTACTAAGCACTGACATTTACTCCAAACCTACAGACTGCAACAGCCTTCTCCTGTATAGTAGCTGTCATCCCCAAGCAACAAAAAATAGTCTACCTAGATCCCAATTCAAAAGGGTGTCTAGGATAGTCTCTAATCCAACCACAAGGAAAACCAGATTGGACGAAATGACGGCAAAGTTCAGGGCCCGGGACTACCCGATACAGCTCCTTCAGACAGAATCCAGGAGGGTACTTACTGAAACTATGACTGGTCCCACCATGACCAACAAAACTCCTAGGGTTCCGTTTGTCCATTATCATCACCCCTCTATGCTCAGGGTCCATAATTTGATCCGTAGGCACTGGCCCCTCTTACACAGGGCTTACCCAAACATTGACACTTTCAAGGATCCACCACTGATGTGTACAAGACGCCCCAAAAACATCAAAGATAGGGTGGTCCAGGCCGACCTGGGCTCAGGAAAAACGACAAGCACCAGAACTTTGAGTGGCCACAAGAGGACAGGTACATTCCCTTGCCTTAGTTGTATGTGTTGCTCCAATGTAATTAAAGGCAATGAGGTGGTTCACCCACGAACGGGCAAATCATACCAGATCAAGGATTATTACACCTGTGAGTCTAATTTTGTGATCTACATCATTAAGTGTCCCTGTGGCCTACTATATGTGGGCGAAACAACCCAGGCCATTAGGGACCGGATTTCTAGCCACAAATCTACAATCAGGTGTGAGAAAACATGGTTACCCCTACCGGCACACTTTAAGGAGGCCAGACACAACGTAGCCCAACTCAGGTTTCAGGTACTGGAAAAGGTCCCAAGACCAAGAAGGGGTGGTAATCATATCCAAATGTTGAAACAGCGCGAAACATTTTGGATCTACACCCTGGACACACTTCACCCTAAGGGTCTTAACCGTGATATAGATTGGTCAGTATAAATATCCTGTTTGGTCTCTTTCTCCCTAGATGAACTAATTCTCCGTAGTCTACGTATTCTTGTGACAAACCATGACTGGGTAAGATTGAACTTCAGGACCCAACCCCCCCTCCCCCCCCCCCCCCCCTGTTTTCTCTGTTCTTTTTGTTTTTTTCCTTTTTTCCTTCTTCTACAGTTTGGACTCCTACATTATCATCAATTCAGTTTTGATCATTTTATGATTTTATTCGATTTTCATTTGTTCAGCATTGTTTTATTCCTATACTGTCTATATGATTTGTTTTTTCGTGCATTTTTTGTTTCATTTATTTAGCTGGTTTTTGCTTGTATTCATCATTTATGTTTCATGTCATTTACGATTCCTCCTTATTTTCATTTATGTCCATTCATGTTTGCATTATTATGCTCAATTATGCTTGATGTACCATTCTTTAGATGTACGCATACCGCAGCTACAGTTATCCATTGTAATTTCTGTATTTGTCTCTTTATTTACATATAGCCTAGGTTAGTCCCCCAATCCCCCAGCCCACTTCTTCAACAAGCTGCATCTTTTTCTCCACCTACTCCACCTCTCTCCTCCCAGCCGCCGACTAGCATTACCATTGGTACCGCACCAGCATACTGCCTAGGTGTGGACTACGATACCAGGCCCACTTACTGCGCTTGCGCTAGCGTTCCTCACTGCAACCACTATTAGAGCGCGCAGGTTTAGACGACACTAGCAGGCACGCCTACTGCACATGCGCGAGTGTCCCTCAGTGCAACCACTACTAGTGCACAGCCTAACTTGCTGGCTCTCCACACAGCGCAGGCGCTAGCGTTCCCCGACAACCCTTATACACAAACGTCACCACTGACACAATAAGCGCATGCGCCAGCGTCCTCTGCTCTTCCGGTCACCTGACCTAAGAGCGCTTTAAATAAGCGCTCAGCCTAAGTCCCCTCAGGCTATCTACGGCTAAGGCACGGTTGTGCCAGCCCTCCCACTCCACCACCAACGTCATTCTGTGTACCATACCGGATTCTGCCTCTATGTAAGTCTTAACTGGCCATAAACTATATACTCTTTATTTACCTCTCACGATTCTCACCTGTACATTCTTCTATTCTAGTGGCACACACACTATCTGGGCGTTTGCAGCCCTGGCAATTGGGTAAATATATCCTCCTATTACTTTTTTGCCTCATCTTAATAATCCATACTGTGTATTCTTACTGTATGTATCTATATACCCTCTAGCTTAAACCAACACTTTCCGCCTCCCCTTGTGGCTCCAGTACTAGCTGTATTTCAACTGTGGTAATTATATTACTTTCATTATAGTACTCCTGTACATCCAGTCCTCCTAGTGCTAGACGATACCTCAGTACGAGTACTGATGATTGCCTCCGTACGCTCCTCTAAACAGTACGCCATCCTATAATTATAGCACTGCTACTTCCATCTTTATTCAGGGGGTTGTAATAAATATTTACCACTCTTACCAGGTTTTATGTGCCATACCTAGCCCATTCCTATCCGGGACGTACAAGCATGACCTTGTGACGCACCTCCATTACGGTATGTCCGTACATCATTCTCTATTGGTTTTGATGTTCTTTCGTTCTCTCCCTCCACCTGTATCCAGTTATACTTAGGACTTGTAATCAGTCATCCCTAAACGAATACGTGGCAACCACTTTTTTCTTGCCTCTAGCTGAAATGTCCTTTACCCCTTTGAGGATCCACTTAGACGTTATCCCCCTAGTCATTTAGTCCTTCTGACATGTCTTCGATCCCTTAGTATGCTCATTTGTATATATTGTATATATTGTCTGTATTGTGAATCTTATGTATATTTGTTTTTATTTGTTCTAGCGACTCAGTGATCAAGGCCGAGTGGCCGAAACGTCTGTACTTGTCGCCTCTTCACTTGTAATAAACACGTTTTTCACTTGAAGCATAATAATGTCGCAAAGAGTGCAGTGATTATAGACTTGTATGCAGGTCTGAATGAGTCAATGACTCTGGCCATTCAGATTGATCGGCGTTTGCGGGAGCGCAAACCTGTGCACCATTTGGCGGTGTCTTCTGAACAGACACCTGAATCTATGCAATGTGACAGAATTCTGACCAGAAGTGAACGGCAAAATTATAGACGGCAAAATGGGTTGTGCTTTTACTGTGGTGACTCAGCTCATGTTATCTCAGCATGCTCTAAGCGCAAAAAAAAGGTTGATAAATCTGTCACCATTGGTACTTTACAGCCTAAGTTCATTTTGTCTGTTACCCTGATTTGTTCCCTGTCATCTTACCCGGTTAACGCCTTTGTAGCTTCAGGTGCCGCCCTGAGTCTGATGGATTGGTCATTTGCCAGGCGCTGTCGTTTTGATTTGGAGCCTTTAAAATTTCCTATTCCACTAAGGGGAATTGATTCTACACCATTGGCTACGAATAGACCTCAGTACTGGACACAAGTGACCATGTGCATGACTCCTGTTCATCAGGAGGTGATTCGCTTTCTTGTACTGCATAATTTGCATGATGTCGTCGTGTTGGGTCTGCCATGGTTGCAGACTCATAATCCAGTCCAGGATTGGAAAGCTATGTCGGTGTCAAGTTGGGGTTGTCAGGGAATTCATGGTGACGCTCCTGTGGTGTCAATTGCTTCGTCCACTCCTTCGGAAGTCCCTACGTTTTTGTCAGACTACCAGGATGTATTTGAGGAGCCCAAACTCAATTCTCTACCTCCTCATAGGGACTGTGATTGTGCTATAGATTTGATTCCTGGTAGTAAGTTTCCTAAGGGACGACTTTTCAATTTATCTGTGCTGGAGCATGCTGCCATGCGGAGTTATATAAAGGAGTCTTTAGAGAAGGGACATATTCGCCCGTCCTCATCCCCTCTTGGTGCAGGATTCTTTTTTGTGGCTAAAAAGGATGGTTCCCTGAGACCCTGTATTGATTATCGCCTTTTGAATAAAATCACGGTCAAATTTCAGTATCCTTTGCCATTGTTAACTGATTTGTTTGCTCGCATTAGGGGGTCTAGTTGGTTCACCAAGATAGATTTTCGTGGTGCGTATAACCTTGTGCGTATAAAACAGGGTGATGAATGGAAAACTGCATTTAATACGCCTGAAGGCCATTTTGAGTACTTGGTGATGCCTTTTGGACTTTCTAATGCTCCTTCAGTCTTTCAGTCCTTTATGCATGAGATCTTCCGTGAATATCTGGATAAGTTTATGATTGTGTATCTGGATGATATTCTGGTTTTTTCGGATGATTGGGAGTCTCATGTTAAGCAAGTTAGGATGGTCTTTCAGGTCCTGCGTGACAATGCTTTATTTGTGAAGGGCTCAAAATGTGTTTTTGGAGTCCAGAAGATTTCTTTTTTGGGTTTCATTTTTTCTCCTTCTACTATTGAGATGGACCCAGTCAAGGTTCAGGCTATTCATGACTGGACGCAGCCTACATCTGTTAAGAGTCTTCAGAAGTTCTTGGGTTTTGCTAATTTTTAACGTCGCTTCATAGCTAATTTTTCTGGCGTTGTTAAGCCTTTGACGGATTTGACCAAGAAGGGTTCTGTTGTGACTAATTGGTCTTCTGCGGCTGTGGAGGCCTTTCGGGAGCTGAAGCGTCGGTTTTCTTCGGCTCCGGTCTTATGTCAGCCAGATGTCTCACTTCCCTTCCAGATGGAGGTTGATGCTTCCGAGATTGGAGCGGGGGCTGTTTTGTCGCAGAGAAGCCCCGATGGCTCTGTGATGAAGCCATGTGCTTTCTTTTCAAGAAAGTTTTCGCCTGCCGAGCGGAATTATGATGTCAGTAATCGGGAGCTGTTGGCTATGAAGTAGGCATTTGAGGAGTGGCGACATTGGCTCGAGGGAGCTAAACATCGTGTGGTGGTCTTGACTGATCACAAGAATTTAATTTATCTCGAGTCGGCCAAGCGGCTGAATCCCAGACAGGCTCGTTGGTCGTTGTTTTTCTCTCGTTTTGATTTCATGGTCTCGTACCTGCCGGGTTCGAAGAATGTGAAGGCTGATGCTCTTTCTAGGAGTTTTGTGCCTGACTCTCCTGGAGATTCAGAGCCGGCTGGTATCCTTAGAGAAGGGGTGATTTTGTCTGCCATCTCCCCAGATTTGCGACGTGTGCTGCAAGAGTTTCAGGTGGATAGACCTGACCGCTGTCCACCGGAGAGACTGTTTGTCCCGGATAGATGGACCAACAGAGTCATCTCCGAGGTTCATTCTTCGGTGTTGGCGGGCCATCCTGGAATATTTGGTACCAGAGACTTGGTGGCCAGGTCTTTTTGGTGGCCTTCCTTGTCGCGGGATGTGCGTTCCTTTGTGCAGTCTTGTGGAATTTGTGCTCGGGCGAAGCCTTGCTGTTCTCGTGCCAGTGGTTTGCTGTTACCTTTGCCTGTCCTGAAGAGGCCTTGGACGCACATTTCCATGGATTTTATTTCAGATCTCCCTGTCTCTCAGAGAATGTCTGTCATCTGGTTGGTGTGTGATCGTTTTTCTAAGATGGTCCATTTGGTGCCCTTGCCTAAGTTGCCTTCCTCCTCCGAGTTGGTTCCACTGTTTTTTCAAAATGTGGTTCGTTTGCACGGGATTCCTGAGAACATTGTTTCTGACAGAGGATCCCAGTTTGTGTCTAGATTTTGGCGGACCTTTTGTGCTAAGTTGGGCATTGAATTGTCTTTTTCGTCGGCCTTCCATCCTCAGACGAATGGCCAAACCGAGCGAACTAATCAGAACTTGGAGACTTATTTAAGATGTTTTGTTTCTGCTGACCAGGACGACTGGGTTACTTTTTTGCCGTTGGCCGAATTTGCCCTTAATAATCTTGCTAGTTCTGCTACTTTGGTTTCTCCTTTTTTTTGTAATTCGGGGTTTCATCCTCGCTTTTCCTCGGGTCAGGTGGAGCCTTCTGATTGTCCTGGAGTGGATGTAGTGGTGGATAGGTTGCATCAGATTTGGAATCATGTGATGGACAATTTGAAGTTGTCACAAGAGAAGGCTCAGCTCTTTGCCAACCGCCGTCGCTGTGTGGGTCCCCGACTTCGCGTTGGGGACCTGGTGTGGTTGTCTTCTCGCTTCGTTCCTATGAAGGTCTCCTCTCCTAAGTTCAAGCCTCGGTTTATCGGTCCTTATAAGATTCTGGAAGTCCTTGGCCCTGTGTCATTTCGTCTGGACCTCCCAGCATCATTTGCTATTCATAATGTGTTCCATCGCTCGTTGTTGCGGAGGTATGTGGTGCCTGTGGTTCCTCCGGTTGAGCCTTCTGCCCCGGTGCTGGTTGAGGGAGAATTGGAATACGTGGTGGAGAAGATCTTGGATTCTCGTATTTCTAGACGGAGGCTCCAGTATTTGGTTAAATGGAAGGGCTATGGTCAGGAGGATAATTCTTGGGTTGTCGCCTCTGATGTTCATGCAGCCGATTTGGTTCGTGCCTTCCATGTGGCTCATCCTGATCGCCCTGGTGGTTTTCATGAGGGTTCGGTGACCCCTCCTCAAGGGGGGGGTACTGTTGTGAACTCTGTGTTCAGGCTCCCTCTTGTGGTCACTGGTGGTATGGTGTGACTTTTGCTTTGGGCTCCCCCTGGTGGCTTTGTCTGTTATCCTGCTGGTCTCTGGCTATCAGCTGGTTCGTTATCCTCTGGGAGGTTCCTATATAGCTCTGTTTTACTTCCTCTTGTTGCCGGCTGTCGATGTAATCAGTGCTACTCAGATTCCTTCTGACTACCTTGCTCCCAGTCCATCCAGGATAAGCTAAGTTTTGTTTGCTCATTTTTTTGATCAGCAGTGTTTATCATGTTTTCTGTTCCAGCTTGCTAAAATGTAATTTTCTCGCTTGCTGGTTGCTCTAGTGGGCTGACTTTCTCCCCACACACCGTTAGTTGGTGTGTGGGTTCTTGAAATCTCAGGATGGATATTTTGTAAGGGTTTTTTGTTGATCGCATAGACCCCTGCTCTATTTTCTGCTTTCTAGTACTAGTGGGCCTCTTTTGCTGAATCTGATTTCATCCCTACGTATGTGCCTTCTTCTTACTTCACCGTTAATATTTGTTGGGGGCTTCTATATCTTTGGGGATTATTTCTCTGGGGAGGCAAGCGAGGTCTTTCTTTCTCTTTAGGGGTAGCTAGTTCCTCAGGCTAGCTCGAGACGTCTAGGAATTTTTTAGGCACGTTCACCGGCTACTTCTATTTGTGTTGGATAGGTTCAGATTTGCGATCAGTCCAGTTACCATCTCCCTAGAGCTTGTCCTTAGTTTATTCACTTGCTGGTCTATTCGTGATCCTCAGCCACTAAGGATCATAACACCCACCAGTGTGAAGGCTGGATGTGAGGGTGTAGACTCTGAAGCCTCCTGAATCAGAGACAGTGACTCGGGTGCAGCCCTGGTGACCGCAGTGACAAGCAAAGATCCCTGAGTGTGATAAGTTACTGCCCAGTGTGTGTGTGACATTGTTACTACAGAGAGACTGTCAGCCTGGTGCACAGAGACTCGCAGCAAAGTGGCTGTGTGATTTCCTGCTTGCAGTTTCACAGGGAGAAAAGTCTTAACCACGGAGTTTCCAGGAAACAGAGAAGAGACTTCTATTCCCTGGTCCCCGCAGTATCAGTACAGAGACTGTGATTCTTGGTGAGAGACTTAAAAGTGTGGAGCCCCTGATTCCTGGCTGTGCTGTAAAAGCTAAAGACTTCATCTTGTGAGTACATGAAATCGGACTCTGCTGGTGACTGTATCCACACTGGAATTAGGACCCTCCAGTCAGGACCTCCCTGGACTGATAAGTTACAAGAACACTCATTAACCCTTTTGTTCTCGCTTAACTGTTTACTATTTGATTTACCTCTATTAACCCCCTGTTTACTCCCTGCAAGGAGAATCTTACTCCTGTTAATAAATTCCCCTCAACAGTTGGTCTGTCTGTTCCGTGGTGACATACGCAACCCTGCACCCTATTACACTTGGCGTTGTCGGCAGGATGTCACACGGTAGCGCGGAAGGGTCAGACCAAGCAGTTGAGGGAGGCCCAAGGTCTAGCATCTCCCTTGGAGCCATGTTAATTAACCTGCCAAAATTTTCAGGGAGCAATGTCATGTTGTGGAGTTGGACGGAGCGCATCCGAGGGATGATGCGGATTCATCCTATGACACCGGCTCTGCAGGCGGAAATAGCTGTGATGGCCCTAGAGGGGGATGCACGGGACTCTGTTATGCTCAGACCCCCTAGGCGAGAGATACCCTGGACAAAGTATTACGTATACTCGAGGAGACGCATGGGGACCCCACTGACGTAGGGGAGCTGCGCATGCGACTGTTCCACCGGGTGCAAAGAGAGGGGGAGACCGTGACGCAATATAAGAATGCACTGCAGGAGCTTCATACTGCCATTATACGGAAGGTCAGCGTAGGTGTGGGGTCAGTTGACGTTGTGCTGCGTTGTGGCGGTCATGTGACCGCTCACGCGACCAATCACAGGCCGCGATGTCATCTAAGGTCTTTCAAGCGCTCATTCTTAGGAACGGAAGCTGCCGGTTACAGCGGTAAGGTCCAGGCTGCGTCAGAGAGGTGAGTATATCAATATTTTTTATTTTTATTCTTTATTTTACACATTAATATGGATCCCAGGGCCTGAAGGAGAGTTTCCTCTCCTTCAGACCCTGGGAACCATACAGGATACCTTCCGATACTTGGTGTCCCATTGACTTGTATTGGTATCGGGTATCGGTATCGGCGATATCCAATACTTTTCGGGTATCGGCCGATACTATCTGATACCGATACTTTCAAGTATCGGACGGTATCGCTCAACACTAACCCCGAGGTAACGTGCGGAAGCCACCAGAAAGAGATAGGGGAGAGGTGCGCAGCATGAAGAAGGCTTCGGTGGTGGCCCCAGAGTGTAACTCCGTATCCTGGGGTGAAGAGCAACCACAGATGAGAGATGTCCCCCGCCGAGGTCGACGATCCAGACTGAAGCGCCCTCCAGACAGACGCAGATGTGCGTGCTGGTCGTGCAGAAAGGTGGGACACATTTCCAGAAATTGCCCTACCCGAGAAGAGCGGTGGCAGAGATCCGCTCACCCCTCTGAGGGTCCTGCTAACTGGAGGGAACGTCGCCCCTGGAGGGAATGGTACGGCAGGAAGAGAAGAGTTCCACCTAGGGCAAGACAGTACCACAATGTCGGACGCCAAGGAGAGGTGGAGAAGATGTCAAGCATCTCTGGTGAAATGACTGCGCTGTCCCAACGCGTAAAGGCGAGCCTGGTGGATCTACAGCCTGGGTCTGAAGGTTTTGTTGGTGAGACTCAGCCCAGAGGAAAGAAAGTGACGTTCACTCGAGAAGACCACCGAAGTGCTTTACTACCTTGCCCAGCATGAGTTCCCGAAGAAGGAGAGAAAGTGCCAAGTGTTCCTGCGACACTCGTTTTCAAGGTCCGAGCCGATGAGAAGGTGGAACCACTGATGTCGTCCCCTGAGGTGAAGAATGAGCTGGCTATCAGCTCACCAGTTCCTGATCGGACAGGGAAAATGGAACAGCTGTGTGAGACAAGGCGCGTGGCTGAGAAGCCCTGCGAAGTGATGCCCGCAGAGTCTGGCGCAGATGACAGAGTCCGGCCTGCATGGTCTTAATTCATCTGACTCAAGCTTCGACGAGAATGCTCCTGTCAAAGAGAGGGGAAGCTATGGAGAAGAATTACTTGTACTAAGCCCCCAGACTGAGGAACCCGAGCAAGAAGCCCCTACGCAAACACCTGCTACCGGCAAGGCTAAGAAGAAGAAGAAAAAGAAGAAGAAGACAGCAGTTGTTGATGAAGCAGAGAAAGCATATCTCAACCTGACTGATGAACAGCTCCTAGACCATTTAGTTTGGGAGTATGTGAAAGAAGAAAGGCAGAAGGAGATGCGAGGATTGCCAGTATCTGACTCCCCTCAAAAGAACAAAGAGAAGCACGAAGAGACCTCGCCCGTGGAATGGCGAGCTTTAAGAGAGGGGGAATGTAAGGAGGTTGCTTTCCCTGCTCCTTGCCTGGAACCACTTAGTCAGACAGCTGGGTTGTTGGGGGGAAGACTTTCTGCCCTGGACAGAGGGAACCAGGTGACTGCTGGGAAGAGAGAGGGGTGTGGTCAGAAAAGAGCGGGAGAGCAGAGAGAAGGCAGCGCGCCAAAGAGAGGGCAGGCTGCAACGCCGTGCTCCCCTAAAGGTAGTGCTCCTCGTGAGGGCACTGAGGCTGAGATACCCACCAGTGTGAAGGCTGGATGTGAGGGTGTAGACTCTGAAGCCTCCTGAATCAGAGACAGTGACTCGGGTGCAGCCCTGGTGACCGCAGTGACAAGCAAAGATCCCTGAGTGTGATAAGTAACTGCCCAGTGTGTGTGTGACATCGTTACTACAGAGAGACTATCAGCCTGGTGCACAGAGAGCAGCAAAGTGGCTGTATGATTTCCTGCTTGCAGCTTCACAGGGAGAAAAGTCTTAACCCCGGAGTTTCCAGGAAACAGAGAAGAGACTTCTAATCCCTGGTCCCCGCAGTGTCAGTACAGAGACTGTGATTCTTGGTGAGAGACTTAACAGTGTGGAGCCCCAGATTCCTGGCTGTGCTGTAAAAGCTAAAGATTTCATCTTGTGAGCACATGAAAGCGGACTCTGGTGGTGACTGTACCCATACTGGAATTAGGACCCTCCAATCAGGACCTCCCTGGACTGATAAGTTACAAGAACACTCATTAACCCTTTTGTTCTCGCTTAACTGTTTACTGTTTGATTTACCTCTATTAACCCCCTGTTTACTCCCTGCAAGGAGAATCTTACTCCTGTTAATAAATTCCCCTCAACAGTTGGTCTGTCTGTTCCGTGGTGACATACGCAACCCTGCACCCTATTAGGCCGGCGTCACACTCAGCGTAAGACAATACGGTCCGTTTTTTACGGCCGTAATACGGAGAAATGTTCCCAAAATAGTGGTCCATATGTCATCCGTAGGCAGGGTGTGTCAGCGTATTTTGCGCATGGCATCCTCCGTATGTAATCCGTATGGCATCCGTACTGCGATTATTTTCTCGCAGGCTTGCAAAACCGACATCTAATGGATTTATGTGCTCAAATGTTCGGTAAAACATATATACAGTATATATATATATATATATGTAATTGAGACACATATATATATGTTCTGTATTTATATTTAATTCAGCGCGATATATGTGAAAAGCCGGTAAATCAATTGCCGGCTTCTCGTTTCTCCTTCACAAACCCGACATGATATGAGACATGGTTTACATACAGTAAACCATCTCATATCCCCTTTTTTTTGCACATTCCACACTACTAATGTTAGTAGTGTGTATGTGCAAAATTTGGGTGCTGTAGCTGCTAAAATAAAGGGTTAAATTGCGGAAAAAATTGGCGTGGGCTCCCGCACAATTTTCTCCGCCAGAGTGGTAAAGCCAGTGACTGAGGGCAGATATTAATAGCCAGGAGAGGGTCCATGGTTATTGCCCCCCCCCTGGCTACAAACATCTGCCCCCAGCCACCCCAGAAAAGGCACATCTGGAAGATGCGCCTATTCTGGCACTTGGCCACTCTCTTCCCACTCCCGTGTAGCGGTGGGATATGGGGCAATGAAGGGTTAATGTCACCTTGCTATTGTAAGGTGACATTAAGCCAGATTAATAATGGAGAGGCGTCAATTATGTCACCTATCCATTATTAATCCAATTGTATGAAAGGGTTAAAAACACACACACACGTTATTAAAAAGTATTTTAATGAAATAAACAAACAGGTTGTTTTAGTATTTTATTGCTCTCTCAAGTCTCAATCCATTCGGAAGACCCTCGCTTGGCAAAATAATAAACCAACAATATACATACCTTCGGATGAACTGTCAGGTCCCACAAAGTAAATCCATCTGAAGGGGTTAAATCATTTTACAGCCAGGAGCTGCGCTAAAGCACTCGCTCGTGGCTGTAAAAACCCCGGGTGCTGAAAGGAAAGCTGGGTGATCTGTGCTAACATTGAGGCGCGGTGAGGCGCCCTCTGGTGGATGAACTCATATGAACTTGAGCTGCAGTTCATGAGAACATCCACCAGAGGGCGCCTCACCGCAACTCAATGTAAGTACAGATCACCCAGCTTTCCTTTCAGCACCCGGGGTTTACAGGCACGAGCGAGTGCTTTAGCGCAGCTCCTGGCTGTAAAATGATTTAACCCCTTCAGATGGATTTACTTCGTGGGACCTGACAGTTCATCCGAAGGTATGTATATTGTTGGTTTATTATTTTGCCAAGTGAGGGTCTTCCGGAAGGATTGAGAGAGCAATAAAATACTAAAACAACCTGTTTGTTTATTTCATAATGGATAGGTGACATAATTGACGCCTCTCCATTATTAATCTGGCTTAATGTCACCTTACAATAGCAAGGTGACATTAAACCTTCATTACCCCATATCCCACCGCTACACGGGAGTGGGAAGAGAGTGGCCAAGTGCCAGAATAGGCGCATCTTCCAGATGTGCCTTTTCTGGGGTGGCTGGGGGCAGATGTTTGTAGCCAGGGGGGCCAATAACCATGGAACCTCTCCTGGCTATTAATATCTGCCCTCAGTCACTGGCTTTACCACTCTGGCGGAGAAAATTGCGCGGGAGCCCACGACAATTTTTTCCGCGATTTAACCCTTTATTTTACAAGCTACAGCGCCCAAATTTTGCACATACACACTACTAACATTAGTAGTGTGGAATATGCAAAAAAAAGGGGATATGAGATGGTTTACTGTATGTAAACCATGTCTCATATCCTGTCAGGTTGGGGAAGGAGAAATGAAAAGCCGGCAATTGAATTACCGGCTTTTCACTAACACCGCTGCGTATTTCTCGCAAGTCACACTGCTGGTCCGTGTGGAATCTGTATTTTTCTCGCCCCCATAGACTTTCATTGGCGTATTTTTTGCGCAATACGCTGATAAACGCAGCATGCTGCGATTTTGTACGGCCGTAGAAAGGCGTATATTACGGATGCGTTATATACGGCTGATAGGACCTGACCCATTGGGAATAATTGGGCCATTTCTTAGGCATGTTTTACGGACGTATTTTATGCGCTCTTACGTCCGTAAAACTCGCTAGTGTGACGGCAGCCTTACATGTGATGTATAACTGTATGCGTGGTGTGTTTCTGTATGTGTATATAATTATGGTGGGTGTTTGTATGTGTGATGTATATCTTTACGTGTGGTGTGTTTCTGTATGTGTGGTGTGTGTATGTACAGATCTGGACCACAAACCCCACTGTATGGGCAGTGCTTGGCATAATTCACTTGATTCACTCTGCACAGAAAAAAAGTAGACTCTCATCATTCATTAACCAAACTACCCAGTTTATTAATATATAGAGATATAGGTAAATTTGGGAACGAGGGTAGTGTAATATTTGTATGCAGGTGAAAAGTGCAAATAGTGTACTTATAAAGAGGTCTGTTAATGGCGCTCCATGCAGTGGTTTCTAGTAAAAAACATTATCAATTATCATACATTTTTCTTTTAGCATGGCAGAGCCTATGGGTAACATATGCCAATGTATGTCTATAAAGTAGTATTGAGCAGAGGCATCTGTCTTAGGAATATATTAGGAGCATTGCCTATCACTATTGAAATAAATATGCACAATTGGCTGAGAGCGCATCCTTGTAAAGGGTTGGGAGAAATAGTCATTGCCATGGATGACTTTATAATGTCAAATACTGTAGCCATTCTTTGACTCTGTAAGGCCTCATTCAGAATACCGTTTTTTACATACGTGTTCTGCATTTTTCAAGGATGGACAGCGTACCCATTACAATCTAAGAGGCTGCTCACATGTCCATGTTTTTTGTTGACTAAAGGGGCGAAAACTGTCATAAAATGCTTTGAAAAGTCACATTATTTTTGCTTAACTTGGAGTTGCACAATTTTTTTTACTTTTCATGCAAGTTTGAAGCAGCTCCACCACAGTGGTTGGAGATGGGTAGAAGCCAGGTTGGGACATGGTATGGCTATGCCCACCTGTCAAATTCAGGAAAAGTGCTGGCGTTTCTTAATCAAGAAATGCTACTATAGCTTTAAGCTAGGCATGGAAGCGCATGCCACTGAGGCTATGTGCCCACGTTGTGGATTAGTGGATTTTTCCGCCCCGTTTTTGTTAAATCTGCAGGTAAAACGCAGTGCGTTTTACCTGTGGATTACCCATAGATTTACCGCAGATTTCCAGCGTTTTTGTGCAGATTTCACTTGCGGTTTTACACCTGCGGATTCCTTTAAAGGAACAGTTGTACAACACTGCGGAATCCGCACAAAGAATTGACATGCTGCAGAAAATATAACGCAGCTTTTCCGCGCTGTATTTTCCACAGCATGTGCACTGCGGATTTTGTTTTCCATAGGTTTACATGGCACTGTAAACCGGATGGAAAATTGCTGTCGATCCGCAGTGTCAAATCCGCACATACCCTGAAGATGCGCTGATTTTATTTGGTGGCGTGAGCCAGTTCAATCGTTCTCCAGGAAGACCTTCATTAAAACTGGCATACGGGACGAAAGACTTAAATGAATCATCCACCGCAAGTGTCCACAAAAATAAAAATTGAAGATGTCCATTTCTGATCTGAGTCAGGGGTCTAACTTGTCCATTCAAATCAATAGGTTTGTGAAAAAAATAGACTGCCCTCAAATGAAATCTATGTGTCATCTGAACGCTTTCTGTTTTTTACTGTTTAATGGGCAAGATATTTTCCTTTTGGTTTTGTATACGAGAAAATTAGATGTCACATCGATGGTATAAATGACCAAAACTGGATATAAATCAAATCCGGCACACTAATTAAATAATATATAATATTGCCACAATAAAAGAATATAACAGCTACACTGACAGCCAAGACGAATGTCAAATTAGAATTTGTCTTCACAGGAGTTTGTAAAAGACATTCCTTTACTATTGTTTTTCCCCAACGTCATCCCTTATGTTAAATAATCGACTTACAAATTTTATAGAGTGTGATTGTTAAAAGTGTGAATGAGCGTCAAGGGGGCAGTATATCTACTTCATAAACAACAGACTTTCGTGGTGTTTTTTTTTGTGCAAGTTCATTAAAGCACAGAAAACTACAAGACTGAGTGAATTCAGCTACATCACTTAGAGCTCTGCTTATAGTCCATAGCAAACTATGTATAATGTGCAAAATTTATATACAGCAGTGCTCAGTTTCACCATTGGTGTACGCCAATGACAGTTTCAAGGTTAAAAGGGTTGTCCAGGTAAAATAATATGTTGTTGAATGTGGATAAATTAGTATGTTATGACACTTTATATATATCATGTTTTAAAGGTTTCTGATCTGTTACTAAAAGCCTTAGTCTTGGCTCCAGGGACAATTTCCAGTTTGAATTCAGACAAATTTGACAACAATTTGCATAGCTGGACAACCAGGAAAAGGGTAATTCTCCTCTCTGCCTTTCAAGGCTAAGATGGCAATATTTGCTTTTTAGTCCAGACCACCAGAGGAAGGGCTACAAAAACAGCTGAATGCAGATACACTGTGCTGTTTGTGTGAGCAGGTTGCAGGATGACAGGAGGCAGAGCAAGGGTTAACGTATTTACTACTAACAGGTATATACTCCACGCAGGGAGGAAGGTGGGGAAACAGAGGTATTAAGGGATAAAGGTTGTGCTGTTTGGGGTAACAATGCAGGGTACTACAATAACAGCAGTGCTCAAGGTGTGACTTATCCAGTCCTGATGACGTCCAGTATGCAATGTTCACAGGATAGGGGATGGCGCCAACAACGGTTTGCGTCTAGTGGGTCCGGTGTAGACCTGGTGACGTCGATGAGCAGAGTCCTAGTGTTGACGATTAGTCTCCGATGTCTTTTGCGGGCTCTTTGGTCTGGGATCCAGCAATGGAAGCATAACACAGTTCACAGAGATGTCAGAGCCTAACCTGGCTCGACAGACATGCATCGGGGAGTCAGGGTCCAGTTTGCGGAGCACCCCTAGTCTTTCTTAAGCGTATGCGCGCGGTACTCACGGGCCTGGAGCATTTGGCACCTTTCTTTGTGGGAGCCAACGGGCATTCAGCATGTTTCTGGTCACAGTCTCTGTGAGTACGAGCGGGAACGCTGCGGCACGGGCCTACACTGCTGTGGTGCTCTTGGGACGGAGCACTGCCTTTGTCCTTGCTGTGCACTGTGTTCCCGCCAAGTCTGAACGCTTCTGCATGCGCTCTCCCTTTTTCTGCTTAGCCACGCCCCCTGCAGACCAGTGCAAAGGTTGGTCTGGTTCGCTAAGCTTTCCCCCGGACAACAGAGGAGACAGCCCCGACAGTTCCAGACCCGGCACAAGAGAGGTACCCCGGGTCCAGTTCTTCTTCTTACATTTGCGTAACTTCCATAGTAATGAACAAGAGATATGTAAAGAGAGCAGCAATGCAAGCTATTGTTGGCACAACTCGTACTCTTTTTCTAGGACCCACTTCTCATAACCCGTCTTCTGTTGGTCTGGACCTTGAATCAGTTATTTCTGTGTTGGCCATGCAAGGCAGAAATGGGGTAAAATTAAACCCCTCTCCTTTGTATGTTTCCAAATCATGACATTAGCTAGTGTAGCACTGCTCCTCTGAATGTTCTGGGTTTACAGGCAGGAGAGACCAGTGCAAGGGTTCGTGAACATGTATATACGAGGCTCCTATGTGAGCCTGCCAGAAGGTTGACAGTCTTAGGTAAGTTGGGGAGTTGGAAACTCATATTTTTGCCGAGAGCATATGTCTGGCACTCTTGAAGGAACACAAAGCTGGCACTATTATGTAGCTCTTATTTTGAGAGAACTGACTGTGCACTTCTGTATGTATGCCGGGCCGGCTCCAGGTTTTCACCAGCCCCGGGCGAAGAGCCTCAGTGTACCCCTTTAACACATACCACAATTTATGATGCACAGATACGGCAGATAAACATAGGTATACTACAATGCCAAAGATTTCACTTAATTCTCACATTACATGAGTGATATCTATTGTAAATTCTACAGTAGCTCAGAAACTGGCGAATCCTCACAGTATACAATGCGTGCCCTGGGGAGATTCAGAAGTTTTTATTTTAGACCACACAGTATAGTCTTCCATACAGTATTATGGGCACCACATAGTCCTCAATAAAATATAATGAGAATAACGGGCCTCATATAGTGCTCCATACAGAATGGGTTCCATATAATACTCCATACAGGAGTATGGCCCCATATAATGCTCTATTCAGAATAGGCTCCATACAGAATAGGCCCCATATAATGTTCCATACAGAATGGGCCTCATATATTGCTCCATACAGAATAGGCTCCATATATTTCTCCATACAGAATTGGACCCATATAATACTCCATACAGAATGGGCCCCATATAGTGCTCCTTAAAGAATGTGCCCAATATAGAGCTCCATAGAGAAGGGCCCCATATATTGGTCCATACAGAATGAGTCTTATATATTGCTCCATACAGAATGGGCCCCATATAATGCTCCATAAACAATGGGCCCCATATATTGCTTCATACAGAATAGGCCCCATATATTGCTCCATAGAGAATGTGCCCCATATATTGTACCATACAGAACGGACCCCATATAAAGCTCCATACAGTATGGGCCCCATATAATACTCCACACAGTATTGGCCCCATATAATGCTCTATACTTCTTAGTGTGGCCGTCTTCTGGCTCTGCACTGTGACTGCTCAGAGCAGAGGGCGCACTGTAGTGACTTCATCACGCACTCTGCCCTGAGACGTCACAGAGTCAGGAGACACAAAAGACACCGGAGCTATGCAAGAACAGGTAGAGGTAAGTATTGCAAGGGCCCTGAGCAAGCAGGGGGGGCTCACTCGCCGGCGTTGGCACTGGGTTCCCCAGACTCATGGGGACCATAGCGTGCCGGTGTATCCCGATGGCGAGTGGGCCTGCCTTCTTTCTCAGGGCCCCGGCACTTGCCGGGGTGCTCTGGGTGGTGAAGCTGGCCCTGTATGTATGTGTGTGTGTGTGTGTGCATTTGTTTCTGCATGTTCATGGTCATGAATTTCAGCTTAAAGGGAACCTGTTGTGTCCCCAAACTCTATAACCTTATTTGCAAATATAGAGTTAATTTGCAGGATAATAGTGTTATATTGCTTCCTTGTCACCTTACTAAAAGTGTGGTTACCAGGAGAAAATTAACTTTATTCCCCCTGGAAGCCGCCGGCTTTCAGTCATAGAGGCAAAGTGAAGCTGCGGATCCCTAGGGAAAGCCTGGAGAGAGAAGTGGAACTCTAGATCTGTTGTTGGTGATTCTGGGACGCATAGTTTTATTTGGCTTGACATGAGCAGACTCGATGAGGAGAACCAAGTGCACAGCATCTTGTGCTAGGCCACGTGATGCCTTATATCTAAAGACTTAGTTAAGCACTGCGTTGGAGAGATCATCATTCCCTAAGAACTTCAAGATGACGTTTCTGATTATTCAGGACTCAGGCCAGCAAGGAAACTTCTACTTCAATCTCAGGATGTACCGGCACTAGAGTTGAGTGACTTTTACTTTTTTCGGATCGAGTCGGGTCGGGTGAAAGCGGCTGATTATTGCGTAAAGTCGGGGGCCGACTGAAACACGAAACCCAATGCAAGTCAATGGGGAATCAAAGTCGGCAGTGAGTGGAGGACAGGAACACACCTACAGTGCCCATTTTAATGCCAAAAACATCAATTCTTATTACTGAAGCTTGTCAATCTTAATTTACTTTATAATAATAGTTAGGCATTGAAAACTGGGGGTCATTTGGCTAAAGTTGTGGGGGGGTAGGGCTGGCTCAAGATTTTCGTGGGCCTAGGAAATGCGGAATACGTCACGGCGGTGGAGCAGGGAGAGGTATTTCAACTTTGCAAGTGCTGTGATCCTGAGCAAGCAGGGGGGCCCACTCGTTGGCATTGGCACTGGCACAGGGTCCCTCATAGTATGGTGGTGTGTTTGACGGCGGGTGGAGCCTCCCACCGGCAGACACACTTTTGCGTACTATGTGGGGCCCTGTGCCAGTGACGTCGCCAACGAGTATGCCCCCCCCACCTGATGAAGGAACCTGCACTTTCATCTGCACCTTCCTCTTTGTCCCCGTGTAAGGTGGTATAGTATGTGGAAAGGGGAACCTGACTTTCAGCAGGGTCAGATTCTGGCTGTGTAGAGTGCAAGGAGAATGTAGTGGTCTTGGTCAATGTACCAGCAGACTCATCTAGCAGTGGCTGGGCAATGGGCAGGATGAGGAGGAAACACAGATATAGGCCCAAATAATAAAGTAGGCTAAATGCAGTTCAAAATTGGTAACAGGACTAAACAGGCAGTATTGCTTTGTTCAGCGGAGGACAACAGTAAGGAGTGGCAGACACAGTTAGTAGGCCCAAATAATTAAGTAGGCTAAATGTAGTTCAAAATTGGTAACAGGACTAAACAGGCGGCATTGCTTTATTCAGTGGAGGACAACTGTAATGAGTGGCTGACACAGTTAGTAGGCCCAAATAATTAAGTAGGCTAAATGCAGTTCAAAATTGGTAACAGGACTAAACTGGCGGCATTGCTTTGTTCAGTGGAGGACAACTGTAATGAGGGGAAGACACAGTTAGTAGGCCCAAATAATTAAGTAGGCTAAATGCAGTTCAAAATTGGTAGCAGGACTGAACTGGCGGCATTGCTTTGTTCAGTGGAGGACAACTGTAAGGAGTGGCAGACACAGTTAGTAGGCCCAAATAATAAAGTGGGCTAAATGCAGTTCAAAATTGGTAACAGGACTAAACTGGCGGCATTGCTTTGTTCAGCGGAGGACAACTGTAATGAGCGGCAGACTCAGTTAGTAGGCCCTAATAATAAAGTAGGCTAAATGTCTGCCAAAAAATTGTTCATAAATAAACAGGTGGCATCGCTAGGTACAAGAGTGGGCTCCTCTGCTGAGTAGCAGACAGTGGTAGTAGGCGCAAAGTATTAACTGGTCTAAATGGAGCCAAGGGCCCCTGTATGGAGTACTGTGTCCAGTTTTGGGCACCGGTGCTCAGGAAGGATATAATGGAACTAGAGAGAGTACAAAGGAGGGCAACAAAGTTAATAAAGGGGATGGGAGAACTACAATACCCAGATAGATTAGCGAAATTAGGATTATTTAGTCTAGAAAAAAGACGACTGAGGGGCGATCTAATAACCATGTATAAGTATATAAGGGGACAATACAAATATCTCGCTGAGGATCTGTTTATACCAAGGAAGGTGACGGGCACAAGGGGGCATTCTTTGCGTCTGGAGGAGAGAAGGTTTTTCCACCAACATAGAAGAGGATTCTTTACTGTTAGGGCAGTGAGAATCTGGAATTGCTTGCCTGAGGAGGTGGTGATGGCGAACTCAGTCGAGGGGTTCAAGAGAGGCCTGGATGTCTTCCTGGAGCAGAACAATATTGTATCATACAATTATTAGGTTCTGTAGAAGGATGTAGATCTGGGGATTTATTATGATGGAATATAGGAATATAGGCTGAACTGGATGGACAAATGTCTTTTTTCGGCCTTACTAACTATGTTACTATGTATATTTTAACTATCATCTATCATTTCAACAAATTTGTATTGGCAGTGCCATTGAAGGATTTAACAGCACAGACTACACAGTGGTGGAGCAGGGAGAGGTAAGTATTGCAAGTGGTGGAGCACTGTTCGAGCTGAGGGGAACACTCTCTCGTGGGCGGCGGTACTGGCACACGGCCCCTCATATTACAACGGTGTGTCTGACGTTGGTTGTGCACCACCACCGTCAGAAACACTTCATTGTACTATGAGGGACCCTGTGCCAGTGCTGTCGCCCAAGAGTGGGCGCACCCACCTGTCCAGGCAACTGGCAGCGGCACCCTCTTCCCCCAATGGCTGCCAATCTGGGTCAACAACTGGGTCATCTATCACCTCCTCTTCAATGTCATGTGCACCTTCCTCTGTGTCACCGTGTAAGGTGCTATAGCATTCGGGACGGCGCACCATAGTCTCATCAGGGTCAGATTCTGGCTCAGTACACTGCGAGGGCAATGTAGTGATCTGAGTCAATGGAACAGCATAATAATCTAGCTGTGGCTGTGCATCGGTGCACTCCATGTCCGATTCATCTTGTAATGGGCAGTTAACAATTTCCCTTTCTAACCCAGGCACGGTATGTGTAAAGAGCTCCATGGACAGGGCCGGACTGGCCATCAGGCAGTTCTGGCAAATGCCAGAAGGGCCGGTGGCAGTACTGGGCCACTCGAGTGTGCCGCTGTCGGCACACTCCCCCCGCTTTCGGCGCACTCCCGGCCCCGCATTCAACTATACCGGCGTCATAGACGCCGGTACAGTTGAATGCAATGATGGAGGAGAGAGCGTCTGCTGACGCTTCCTCTCCCTTAATTCCCTGCTCTGCCTGCCGCTGACACTGCGGGTGCGCGATGACGTCATATCATCGCGCACCTGCTGTGTGACCGGGCGGGCAGACTGCGACTGCTGAGACCGGAGCCAGATCAGCGCGGG
This sequence comes from Ranitomeya variabilis, assembly GCF_051348905.1. Classification (NCBI taxonomy): domain Eukaryota; kingdom Metazoa; phylum Chordata; class Amphibia; order Anura; family Dendrobatidae; genus Ranitomeya; species Ranitomeya variabilis. Next base: position 242,175,512 of record NC_135232.1, on the reverse strand, counting down.
GCACGAGGAAAGGTGAGTAGAGTGTTTTTTGTTTTTTTTTTATCAATGAGTGATGACTGGATTGTGGAGCTATTGGGGGTGGGGCTGTGCTGCATTCCATTCTATGGGCCTGTGCTGCATTATATTCCATGGGACTGTGCTGCATTCCATTCTATGGGCCTGTGCTGCATTATATTCTATGGGCCTGTGCTGCATTCCATTCTATGGGCCTGTGCTGCATTATATTCTATGGGCCTGTGCTGCATTCCATTCTATGGGCCTGTGCTGCATTGTATTCTATGGGCATGTGCTGCATTCCATTCTATGGGGCTGTGCTGCATTCCATTCTATGGGCCTGTGCTGCATTACATTCTATGGGGGCTGTGCTGCATTATATTCTATGGGGGCTGGCTGTATTACATTCTATGGGGGCTGTGCTGCATTACATTCTATGGGGACTGGCTGCATTACATTCTATGGGGGCTGTGCTGTATTACATTCTATGGTGGCTGGCTGCATTACATTCTATGGGGGCTGTGCTGCATTATATTCTATGGGGGCTGTGCTGTATTACATTCTATGGGGACTGGCTGTATTACATTCTATGGGGGCTGGCTGCATTACATTCTATGGGGCTGTGCTGTATTACATTCTATGGTGGCTGGCTGCATTACATTCTATGGGGGCTGTGCTGCATTATATTCTATGGGGGCTGTGCTGTATTACATTCTATGGGGACTGGCTGTATTACATTCTATGGGGGCTGGCTGCATTACATTCTATGGGGCTGTGCTGTATTACATTCTATGGGGCTGTGCTGTATTACATTCTATGGGGACTGGCTGTATTACATTCTATGGGGGCTGTGCTGTATTACATTCTATGGGGACTGGCTGCATTACATTCTATGGGGGCTGTGCTGCATTATATTCTATGGGGGCTGTGCTGTATTACATTCTATGGGGACTGGCTGTATTACATTCTATGGGGGCTGGCTGCATTACATTCTATGGGGCTGTGCTGTATTACATTCTATGGGGCTGTGCTGTATTACATTCTATGGGGACTGGCTGTATTACATTCTATGGGGGCTGTGCTGTATTACATTCTATGGGGACTGGCTGCATTACATTCTATGGGGGCTGTGCTGCATTATATTCTATGGGGGCTGTGCTGTATTACATTCTATGGGGACTGGCTGTATTACATTCTATGGGGGCTGTGCTGTATTACATTCTATGGGGACTGGCTGCATTACATTCTATGGGGGCTGTGCTGCATTATATTCTATGGGGGCTGGCTGTATTTCATTCTATGGGGGCTGTGCTGCATTACATTCTATGGGGACTGGCTGCATTACATTCTATGGGGGCTGTGCTGCATTATATTCTATGGGGGCTGTGCTGTATTACATTCTATGGGGACTGGCTGTATTACATTCTATGGGGGCTGTGCTGTATTACATTCTATGGGGACTGGCTGCATTACATTCTATGGGGGCTGTGCTGCATTATATTCTATGGGGGCTGGCTGTATTTCATTCTATGGGGGCTGTGCTGCATTACATTCTATGGGGGCTGTGCTGCATTACATTCTATGGGTGCTGTGCTGTATTACATTCTATGGGGATTGGCTGTATTACATTCTATGGGGGCTGTGCTGTATTACATTCTATGGGGACTGGCTGCATTACATTCTATGGGGGCTGTGCTGTATTACATTCTATGGTGGCTGGCTGCATTACATTCTATGGGGGCTGTGCTGCATTACATTCCATGGGGGCTGTGCTGCATTACATTCTATGGGGGCTGTGCAGCATTACATTCTATGGGGCTGTGCTGTATTATAGTCTATGGGGGCTGGCTGTATTACATTCTATGGGGGCTGTGCTGTATTACATTCTATGGGGGCTGAGCTGTAATGCTGGATACAGCTGTAATTATATGTTATATAGTCGTGTTACACTCCCCTCACTTCTTGTAGTCTACAAGTGTACAAAGATATTATACAGTCACCATGTGACAAATGGGCCTGTGTGACTTCAAATGCCAGGGCTGAATTTTAGTCCCAGTCCGGCCCTGTCCATGGAGTAACCTGTAGTGTCGCCTGACGCATCCTTCACTTTTGGTTTGGGTGAAGGACACAAGGAAACGTCTTGTTCGTGACCGGGAGCATCCACTGACGACTCGCTGCTTTTATATTTGGAACTTTCTGAAGAGGAGGCGAAAGAGCTAGAGGCTGAGTCAGCAAGGAAAGCCAAAACTTTTTCCTGCTGCTCCGGCTTTAAAAGCCGTTTTCCTACTCCCAAATAAGCGAGCCTTCGAGGCCTTGCGTAGCCAGATGATGACGCTGGCTCAACACCTCCAGCCTTAGGTGCTATTGTGCTTTTGCCACTACCACCAGATGCACCACCACCACCATCAGTACCAGCTGGCAATGACCGCCCATGGCCTCTTCCACCAGACTTCCTCATTTTTGGGAAAATGTAACCAAAATAACAACCGTTATATGGTACTGTAAAACAAGGTAGAAGGTGTATATAAACTTGTTGAGAATTTAAATCTCCCTTTTTGGGGGGGAGACTGCACCAAAACTCAGGCCCAGTGTATAACACAACACAATGTAAGTGGCAGAACGTGGCTGGCTGATATACGACAAACTAATAGAACTGACATATATCCACTTTGTGACAATTTGAATCTCCCTTTTTTGGGGGGGAGACAGCACCAAAACTCAGGCCTAGTGTATAACACAACACAATGTAAGTGGCAGAACGTGGCTGGCTGATATACGACAAACTAACAGAACTCACGTATATCCACTTTGTGACAATTTGAATCTCCCTTTTTTTGGGGGGGAGACTGCACCAAAACTCAGGCCCAGTGTATAACACAACACAATATAAGTGGCAGAACGTGTCTGGCTGATACACGACAAACTAACAGAACTGACGTATATCCACTTTGTGACAATTTGAATCTCCATTTTTTGGGGGGAGACTGCACCAAAACTCAGGCCCAGTGTATAACACAACACAATGTAAGTGGCAGAACGTTGCTGGCTGATATACGACAAACTAACAGAAGTGACGTATATCCACTTTGTGACAATTTGAATCTCCATTTTTTTGGGGGGGAGACTGCACCAAAACTCAGGCCCAGTGTATAACACAACACAATGTAAGTGGCAGAACGTGGCTGGAAGATATCTGAAAGAATACAAGGACTGTAGTACAATTTCAATCTCCCTACAATGATTTAAGGACAAGTATGGCAGCAATAAAAAGGACTGCTGCACACAAAAGTGTGGACAAATAAACAAGATAACTGTGCTGAAAGGAGCAGCAGGATTTTTGCTTTTAAAAAAGCAGTTGGTTTGCACAGCAGCGTGCAAACAGCAATGCAGCTTATCAGGGAGCCTTATAAGGCAGCCTAATAAGCTACAGAGCTGATGCACAAAGATATAGCCTCCAGTGTCCCTGCAAAACAAAGGTGGTGTTGGACAGTGGAAATCGCTACAGCACAAGTGGTTTGGGGGTTAATCTTCCCTCCCTAACTATATCCCTTCTTCTGATGAAGCTGCAGCAACCTCTCCCTATGCTGAGATTATAGCCCCTGTGACGCCGCAGAAAGCAAACCAATCACTGTCATGCCCTTCTCTAAGATGGTGGGGACCGAGACCTATGTAATCACGCTGCCCACACTCTGCGTCCTCCTTCATTGGCTGAGAAATGGCGCTGAACGCGTCATATGAAACGCGACTTTGGCACGAAGATCGCCGACCTCATGGCCGATCCCACACTAGGATCGGGTCGGGTTTCATGAAACCCGACTTTGCCAAAAGTCAGCGATTTTTGAATTTGTCTGATCTGTTTCGCTCAACCCTAACCGGCACCATATTAAATCTGAATATACATGTACATATACAAATAGTCTTTTAAAGGTCTAGTATGTTAGGAGAAAAGGCCTCTTTTGTAAGAGACATTTTGAAAACTGCTCTGAAAAGGCAATTACTAAAGTACTGGCACAACATTGCCATTTTATTGATTTATGCATAGAAAGGGTTAATCACGTTGTATTTTGCTCGCATATAACTGTTAATTCGGTTTAAGTGTACCTGCATATAACCTTAGTCGGTGTTATTGAGAGGAACTGCTGTTGTATTTGTTACTTATACACTGTTTACCTATTTGACTTTCCTTTGTTTTTACAAACTGGTTAGTTAATATTTATATCATATTATCCAATCTTTGTGGCTTATGTCTGAACCTCCTGCAAAATGGGATTAGGGAGTATGCGCTAACTCGGCCATGACTATAATGGAGCAGAAGGAGTCACCTTGTGCTGTGTCATGCATGATACTGGGCCATATACGCCTATTGGAGGCCAACAGCAACACATAGTAGACTATTTCTTGCTGTCCACCTCCAATAAGCATATACTGCCGAATATGACGCATGACAGAGCACCCAATGACTCCATCTGCACCATTAGAGTCAATGGCCGATTCATCGCATCCTTCCAAATCCCATTTTGCAGGTGTTTTGGACATAAGTTTCAACAGGGCCACTAAACGCGGTGAAGGCGAAGGAACAGCCTATAAACATAGACCACTGTTGTAATCATGGTTTCATGAGATATTTATCAGTCGTGTGTCACAACAATGTCACAATGTACTTGGTTTCTTAAATATTCAGTTAATAAAGTATTTTTTTTGTATATGTACATGTGAACGCACAGTATGTTCTCCAGAATAGCTTTTCTGATCCAAAATGCATGCTCCGTTTGTACAGATGCTATAGACTGAATTTCTTTCCTTCTACATGTCAGTAAATGTGGTACAAAGTTCAGGCCTGCAGCATTGTTTAACCCCTTTCCCTCCTAGTAGCAGAGAAGGTGGACTGCACACAGGCTAGGGAGGTAAAGGAGCCTGCATATGCAAACAGGTGCTGATCTTCCCTGAGGGAAGAATGGAACCGAGGCAAAGTGCCAGAAAACTGACGAGCTTGTCACTTGTGATCAAAGCAAGCACCAAGACCAGATAATCAACATGCCCACCATTTAAAAGCAACAAGTGATTTATCACTCTGCTGTCAATGTTAATAAATGCGGCCTTAAATGCTGGAAAGCATTAGGCATCTTCAGCATTTCACATATTTTTCAAAGCATGCGTCTATTTCATATATTATATTCAGAAGAAAGAAGGGCAGAAACATCTGCTCCTACGTCTGATGAACATGTATGTCACAACAAGTCCCTGTAAGAATATCGCCCACCTCTAAGTCAGACTTGTGATCTCCCGTGCCCGCGGAGTCCAGGGACAAGCAAATCACATCTGTTCTTTAGACATTTGTTATGGGAACGTTGCAGGTGACAATTCAATGAGATGGATCATTTATTACTTCTGTTATGTTTCACTTGGCGCACATAGTGAGATTAACACTGAACTGTGTGAAAAATCTTCAGGATCTATGTGGGACGAGAATACAGCTCCCCTGGGGTATATTCACATGCGCAGATTGGCTGTAAAACTTCTGCATGCTATGTGTACGTGCTGCATGGACAGCTCTAATAAAGGGGTATGCTAATCTCACACATCTATTGCATATCCACAGGGCATTCCCTGCTCTGGAACCTGCATCTCGGGAAAGGGGTCCTGACTCTGACGCCTCATCTGGAAAAGTTGGCTGCGCACGGGTCCCTCTCTGTGTTCTGTATAGGAGTTCTGTAAATTGCAGAGCAGGACTGATTCACAAATTTTACAACTCCCATGTCCGATTCTGGAAATAGATGTGGGTCTCACCTCTTATCCATTTATGGGGTATCCAGAGATTGTATAAGGAACTGATTTTTGTGGTAGAAATTTGGTGAATGTGAACATACATTAATAGGAAATGTTAAAGCATCACCACAGCATTTTTTGCTTAATTTTACCTCTGGAGTGGTGCTACTAATCTAAGTTCCCTGCCCCTAGTCTTACACTCATCAGACGCCTTATTGGTGCTACTCCGGTCCTATTCTGCAGGTTGTGGGTCCACTGTTTGCTGGACAATCTGGAAGTAACAGCACAATGTAAGTCTATGAGAGCCAGAACAAGGCCAGAGCGAGGCTCTCCTAGACTTGCATTGAGAGCTCGTCTGACTTCCAGTCAGTCAGAAGTTGCAGTCACAAGATGGCAGATCGTGACCAGAGTGGTGCCAGGTAGAGCTGAAGATGACGACTGGTACAAGTGTAAGATTAGAGTCAGGGAACTAACTGTAGATTAGTGGCACCACTCCAGTGCTGAAATAAAAAAAATAGTGGGATGGTGCTTTAAATGTATAAAATCACGCATTAACAGGCCATGCCCATTATTCAGTTGGGCTGTTCAGATATGGGTTTTCTTCACAGACCGTATATACGCATAAAAAGTTGCATTATCCTCTGGTTTCTTTTCTATGTCAGATGAGACCCACCTATTCAAGTATACAGGTGCACAAAAAAATTGGGATACTGTAAGGAGGTGGCAGGAACCCTCGTCTGCCCCCTCTCTCCTATGTGCTGGTCCTATGCACTTCACTGTATTAATGTTATGTAACTGTATTCTATGTATTAGTGTGCTGTGTTTGCAATGTCATGTTTCATGTGGTAACTATGTGCTGTCATATGTCAATATGTTATCCTACTATGGCGTATACTGCATTATGTCCGTATTTAGGTGTTGTGGGAGTTCCCCTTTAATTGCTGTTGAACTGTATTGTGTTGCCCTGTACATGTTAGAGGCAGGGACAGGAAAGGTTAATTTGGTGGGCTGGGCTAGCAGCTAGTGATGGGCAGTCCGGCTCTTTTTGGTGATCCGGCTCTCATGGCTCCGCTCACCAAAAAGAGCCGGCTCTTTCGGCTCACGAATCGGCTCTTTTTAGATCCCTATTGACTATGTGTTCGGGCGTCCGAAACTCCGCCCACCCACCGCAGAAACTCCGCCCACTTCTCAGCAGCCAATTAAATTAAAGAGTGGGCGGGGTTATGCTCAGGTGGGCGGAGTTACGCCTCCCGAAGCCCGGGATTTTATGCCCAGTGTAGTCCATGAGCCAAGAACCAAATTTGACGATATCGGTACCAAGCGGAGTGACTAATTCTCTTTGGTATTTTTAGGTAGATGCATGTCTGTAGTTTATTTTTTGATATGATAGCCCTTACATATACGTAGCTTATTAACCCCTTCAGCCCTAGGCCTATTTGTACCCAAGTGCCTAAGCCAATCTGACCTGTGCCACTTCATGGGCTAATAACTTTGGAACGCTTTCACCTATCCAAGCCATTCTGAGATTGTTTTCTCGTGACATATTGTACTTCACGTCAGTGCTAAATGGGAGTCAATATATTTTACCTTTCTATATAAAAAAATGCTAAATATTCGGAAATTTTGGAAAAATCGGCAATTTTTTAACTTTGAAATTCTCTGCTTTTTACAAAAATACTGATACCCCCCATAATAGTTATTAATTTACACTCCCCACATGTTTACTTCATATTGGCATCATTTTGAAAATGAAACCTTATTGTTTTACGACGTAATAGGGCTTATAGTTTTATGCGCAATTTTTCACATTTACAGCAAAACCCACTTTTCAAAGGACCAAGTCACTTCTGAAGTCACTTTAAGGGGCTTACATAACAGAAACCACCCATAAATTACCCCATTTTGCAAACTACACCCCTCAAGCTGTTCAAAACTCATTTTTAAAAACTGTTAACCCTTTAGGTGTTCCACAGGAATTTTAGCAGAATGAAGGCGAAATTTCAAAATTTCATTTTTTTTCCAGATATTACATTGTAATCCAATTTTACCTGCAACCTAGCAAGGGTTAACGGCAAACCCAAACTTGGTTACCCTAATTCTGCAGTTTATAGAAACACCCCACATGTACTCGTAAACTAAAGTATGGGCACACAGCACAGCTCAACACGGAAGGAGCGCTATGTGGTTTTTGGGTGGCGGATTCACTGGAAGAAATCTAGGGGGCCATGTCACATTTGAAGGCTGCCTGAGGTACCCCCACAGTGGAAACCCCAAAAAGTGACCCTATTTTGGAAACTACACCCCCAAGGAATCTTTTAGGGGGTATAGTGACCACTTTGACCCAACCAGTGTTTCACAGTAGTTGGAAACACTTGGTTGAGAAAATGGAAAAAGTGCATTTTTTACATGAAGGTGTCATTTTAGGCTCATTTTTTTATTTTTAAGAGGTGTACCAGCAAAAAATGCACCCCACTATTTGTTCACCAATCTCTCCCGAACACAACAACACCCGATATGTTGTCGTACACTGCAGTATTGGGGAACGGCAGGCCTCGGAAGGGAAGGAGCGCCAAATGACTTTTGGAGTGCAAATTTTACTGGAAGAAATCTAGGGGGCTATGTCACATTTGAAGACACCCTGAGGTGCCCCAACACACGCACACACACTGACACATACACGTTCTGTGTACACCAAAGCACGTACTGCTATCCTTTGCAGTTAAGTCTTTGACCGGCAATACAGAACTGATTCGAACTCTGAATCGTCTTGGCCACTGTGTGTCATATTCAATGGCTGAGGAGATCGATACAGCCCTTTGTATCCAGAAGTTGGAATGTTCAAAGGATGACATCCCAATGCCAGCAAGTATCTACCCAGGTGTGTTCACAACCCTGGCCTGGGATAACATTGACAGACTTGAGGAGACACTAAGTGGAGCAGGTACATCTCATAGAGTCAATGGCATTGCTGTTCAGTCCAATGTTGCATGCTCTGTGACAAAGAAAGTCCTGCCAGATGTAACCAAGTCGAAGAAAAGAAGCATAACTCTGACAGAATTAATGCTACCGATATACAATGTTGGGCAGCGGGGAGAGCCACCCAGGATTGAGACTTCGAATGTTAACACTACCAAGGAGGTCCAGGATTCAAAAACCAAAAACCATATCTGGCTTCTGGCTAGAATGTCAGACCATGAGGATCAGACCACCAGCAGTTGGACTGGGTTCAACATAAAAATCCGCAGCGACATTGTAGTGGCCCAGGACACTGTAAGCTACCTGCCCACTATCAATGCTCCTGCAACAGCCATGTCCACTGTGAATGAAGTCTTGGAGCAAACACATGCCATCATGCAGACCCTGAAGCTTAACAGAATTGTGTGTGTGTTTGATCAAGCACTCTATGCCAAAGCTGCCGAGGTTATCTGGAAACAGGAGAAGTTCAAGAACATTATAATTAGAATGGGTGTCTTCCACACAATCTGTAATCTCCTCTCTATCATAGGGAACAGATTTCAGGATGCAGGCCTTAGAGATCTGTGTGTTGAATCCGGTGTAATCGCTGAAGGATCAGTGTCTGGAGTGATGGACGGCCGGAGGTACAACAGAGCAGTGAGACTACACAAGCTGGTCTATGAAGCACTTATGAGGCTTGCATGGAAAAACTTCCTTCCATGGCTAGAAGAAAACCATGCAAGGGACCTTCACCATCTGGATGAAACACTGAAGAACATCACAAACTTTCGCATCAGTGTGTCGCAGGGATCCTTCGAAAAGCTCTTGGATAATGAATCTTGCACACTTACCCTGAAGCTCTTTCAAGTTTATCTTGAGACCCTCAGAAATGAACAACTCTCAGCATTCTGGATGTCATACTTGGACATGGTCGAGACCATGCTGGCCCTGGTTCGAGCTTCAAGAGAAGGCAACTGGATGCTTCACCTAGGAGCAATCCGACAGATGATACCATGGTGTTTTGCCTATGACAAGGTCAACTATGCCCGATACCTAACCTATTACTATGCCACAATGTCTCGGCTGCCCATAGAACACCCAGAGGTCCATGAATACTTCATGCAAGGTGGCTTTTCGGTCCAGATCGGTAGCAAGAATCCTTTTGGACGAATTCCTGTGGACCAGACCATTGAAGAGACAATCAACAAAGACACCCAGACACCAGGGGGCACAAAAGGCTTCAGCCTCAAAGTTGGAGCTGTTTCCAGGTTCTACCTGACATCAGAGTACCGCAGTATGTACTTGAGGCAGCTGAGGGCCCTGGTAGGCCAACAATATACTGACTTCAGCCATTCAGACCTACAGGTGTCTAGGATTAGAAGAGATGAAGCCGATGTCCAATCTTTCGTTCAACTGCTGGAGACAGGTTGGGTGAACCCCTTCAACAAAGAGCATAATGGTGAACTTATCAGTTTGTCAACAGCGACTGTAGCACCACCAGATGTAGCCAAAGACCTTCAAGGGGCATACAGTATAGGAGAGGATGCATATCAAACATTCAAGGATGAGCGTTTGGGTACCGATAAGCCAACTACATTGTTTCATGACAAGATGACGAAGAACAAACTTAAAACGTTCTCTAACATCCAAATGAAGACACGCAGACAAGGTCTTGGCAAGGAGGTAATTTTGAAGGCTGACAGAAACCTATTTGGCCAGATGATACTTGTAGCTGAGAACAGAAAGCTACAAATGAGTGATGTCTTGACTCATCCCCTGGGTCCATTGCCATGGGCACTTGCCAATGGTGATGGGTCTATCCGCAAGACCAACAAGGCTGCCCTCGCAAGGGAGTTGGAGAGGAATGCTCGTCCTGCAGAAGTGATCCCCGAGCCCTCTGCAACCATCATTGATGGGATGAGCCTGGTTCAGAAACTGAAGGGAAACAATGCAACATTTGGCCAGCTAGCAGGCACAGCAATGAGTCGCGCTATCCATGAGGGTGCTAAGAGCAAGCGCATTGATATTGTCTTTGACGTCTACAAGGAGACATCCATCAAAGATACAGAAAGAGTCAACAGATATGAAGGCACAGGGATCCATTTCAAGAACATTCAACATGGGCACAACATCCAGCAGTGGAAAAAGCTTCTAAGTAGTTCCTCCAACAAGGCAAGTCTCATAAAGTTTCTGGTAGAAGAATGGAAGGCGAAACACCACAGGGAGAAGCTTGAGGAGAAGGAGCTGTATGTCACATGTGAGCAGCTCTGCTTTAAGATCACCAAAGAACAGTGGGAAGAGGCTGCTGACCTTAAGTCAAATCAAGAAGAAGCAGACACACGCCTCCTTCTCCATGCTCTTCATGCAGCAGAATCTGGTTACAAGTCGGTCATCATCACTTCGGAGGATACTGATGTCATGGTCCTGTGTCTGGGCATGTGCCACAAAATCCCATCCCACCTGTTCCAGAAATGCGGTACACAGAACCGGACAAGATTCCTGGATATCACCACTCTGAGCCGAACATTGGGAGGCAGCGTATGTGATTCATTGACTGGTATGCATGCATTTACAGGCTGTGACACCGTCAGTGCATTCGCTGGCCGTGGGAAGATGACGACACTCAAGCAGTTGAAGATGAACAAGACATACCAGGATGCCTTTCAGGAAGTTGGTCGTTCATGGGAAGTGTCTACCGAACTTTTTGAGAAGTTACAGGAAATCACCTGCCACATGTACCTGCCAACTACCCAAACAACTGAGGTAAACAGGCTCCGTTATCAGCTGTTCTGTGCCAGACGTGGAGTGGTAGAGTCAAGTCAACTCCCTCCTTGCCAGGACTGCCTTTTCATGCATGCACTGCGTGCAAACTACCAGGCTGCGATCTGGAGGAGAAGTCTGCAGAGCCAGCCATGGGTTGCAAACCCAACAGACTGCGGTTGGATGATAGATAACGACGGAAAGCTTGTTGTCAAGTGGATGCAAGGGGCACCAGCACCAGAAGCTATTATACAGCTACTGTCCTGCAAGTGTGTGCGGTCATGTGAACTTCCTCAGTGTACTTGCCTCAGCAATGGCCTGAAGTGCACAGACATGTGCAGATTACAGACATGCCAGAACAAGGGTACTGAAGACGAGCCAGTAGAACAACAGTCAGATTCAGAGTCCGATGTTGAAGATATTATGGAGTAACATATATATATATATATATATATATATATATATATATATATATATATATATATGCACATGACATGTTCAGTGTGTATTTACATAACTTGGATTAAATTTTGTTACAAATACTACATCTAGTCACTCCGGGTGGTACCGATATCGTCATATTTGGTTCTTGGCTCATGCTAAAATTCCTGTGGAACACCTAAAGGGTTAACAGTTTTTAAAAATGAGTTTTGAACAGCTTGAGGGGTGTAGTTTGCAAAATGGGGTAATTTATGGGTGGTTTCTGTTATGTAAGCCCCTTAAAGTGACTTCAGAAGTGACTTGGTCCTTTGAAAAGTGGGTTTTGCTGTAAATGTGAAAAATTGCGCATAAAACTATAAGCCCTATTACGTCGTAAAACAATAAGGTTTCATTTTCAAAATGATGCCAATATGAAGTAAACATGTGGGGAGTGTAAATTAATAACTATTATGGGGGGTATCAGTATTTTTGTAAAAAGCAGAGAATTTCAAAGTTAAAAAATTGCCGATTTTTCCAAAATTTCCGAATATTTAGCATTTTTTTATATAGAAAGGTAAAATATATTGACTCCCATTTAGCACTGACGTGAAGTACAATATGTCACGAGAAAACAATCTCAGAATGGCTTGGATAGGTGAAAGCGTTCCAAAGTTATTAGCCCATGAAGTGGCACAGGTCAGATTGGCTTAGGCACTTGGGTACAAATAGGCCTAGGGCTGAAGGGGTTAATAAGCTACGTATATGTAAGGGCTATCATATCAAAAAATAAACTACAGACATGCATCTACCTAAAAATACCAAAGAAAATTAGTCACTCCGGGTGGTACCGATATCTGGCCCGGCTCATGGACTAGTGAGAGCCATTCAGGGATTTTAGTGGCTCTCACTGGTGTGCCGGCTCCCATCGTTCACAGCAGGGAGCCGGCTCTTTGTGTCGGCTCGTTCATGAACGACACATCACTACTAGCAGCCTCTAGGGAGCTGGGGCACGACCGGGCCTCAGCAACGACCAGGACATTGCCAGACCCCAGGAGGGGACAGAATCTGCTGCCCCGAACCAGGCAGTGAGGTGGGCACAGGACTGTGCGAGTGCCCCGTCGAAGGGACTAGAAGCATTCAGATTCTGGTGAGTGAAGTTTCACTACCTTTGCTTGTGAGCCGTCACCACTGCTGTGGCTGATGCTGAGACAGCAGTGAATAAGAGTAGGGAAAGAGCAGGACGTCTCTATCCTATTTTCTCCAATCACCTCTTTCTACATTGTTTATCCTACAAAAATATAAGTTATCCCTGTTGGATTATTCCTGTGACCCTGGATTGTGATTGCCTGGACTACAGTGACTGGGAAAAAGAGGTAACTCGTGAGCGGAGCTGTGTCCGCCCTGTCTATTTCTATACAAGATCCTGGGGTGTATGACTGACTGTGGCTTAGTTGACTCGGCTGGGACTACCGCCCCGGCCACCTTGTTACAATACCTGTGGATGAACCGTATCATCTAGTAACCATACAGTAACATCGGAAACTGTATTTGGTCATGCAAATTTTAATAACTGTGATATAAAAACGGCTTCGATATGCATGAAATTTGAGATGAAAATCGCCCAGGTTTTCTAAATGAAACTAGGATGACTTAATAAGCTCGTGTGAGCTTAGTCACATAGTGATACATTGGAGGGAATAGACTTTGAAATATATGAAATATTAGTCACATATCCACAAGGATAGTGCCAGTGGCATAACTAGACACTAGTGGACCCTAATGCAAGGTCTCCAACAGGGAACTTTATTGTCATAAATCTTTAATAGTGATGATCTTTTCATATGGGCCAAAAATACCTTTTGGCCCCCTGTGTTCCAGGGGACGGATGACACACTGATGGTAACAATGGACAATGGACACACTGATGGTAAAAACAGAGACAAAAAATGTGTAACACCCCAAGTAACCGGTTGTTACAGTGGCATTGCTTTCCTCACAGGGAGAGTGATGTCATGCTTGGAAGCGAGGAAGGATCCCTTTAGCAGGTATTCAGTACATACAACACCATTCTGACTCCAGGTCAGAAGGGGGAGCGCAACACCCGACTTCAGGGGAGCTGCTCTCTCTGGTCAGGAGGAGGAGTCAGTTGCTAAGCAGTTGCTAGGCAGTTGGGGAGAGGAGAGTGAGGAGTGAGGAAGGAAAGCTGGGGTCGTGCAGACGAGTGATTCTGCAGCTCCTGGGAAGGAAAAAAGAGAGCAGAGCAACTTGTAAAGAGACTGAAAGGAGGAAGGAGCAAAGGTGAAGTGAAGAGCTGGAGAGAGAAGTTGCAACTGAACTTTCTCCACACTGAGCGCATATACCGGTAGCCGGAAGACCGAGGGTAACTTTGCCCCACGGCAGAAACCGGCGGACAGCTAGATTTCAAGTTTCCTGTCCACCATTAACACCCGAGTACACAGTAACAGATAGAGCCCGGGTCGTCATAGAGATCCTGTAAAAAGGCTCGAGTTACCTGTCTTACGGGTTAGTGTCCTACCTAAAGGGGGACAGAGAGAAAATGTGGGAACCTTGTGTGAGGCCTAAGGCAGCAAGGGACTACACCATTGCGCTAAAGGGAAGGCTTCCAACCCCACCTGGTTAGAGGGATTCCCAATTCACTTCCAAGCTGGCCGGACCACACCACCACCTGTGATCGGGTACCCTGGACTGTGGCTGCCTTGAACCAAGTAAAGAG